>NC_137616.1:44766501-44774001 GCF_963280865.1 Gymnoscopelus braueri | reverse complement strand
ATAAGGTTTCCATGTGCATTCACGAATAGTGATTTTTAGCATTCGAATTATTCGACCTATAAGTATTCGAATATTCGATTAATCGATTTGATTATAAAAAATAAAATAATAAAAAAACTCAAGGAATGCGAGTTGACGTCACACCAGAGCTCACAGCTGCGTGTCTGCTGTTTTTTTTTATAGAATAATCGAATAGTGGTTTGATAGTCGAATAGTCGGTTTGATATTCGAATATTCGAATATTCGACTATTCGGTGAATGCCCTACCACATGTATGTCGTGCACAGATATCGTCTCTGTCGGGTGGAATCCTCATATGTCCAAAACTGTTGGACTGGACTTTTCAGGATTCAAATTCACAAACAGCAAAAGTAGCAGATCCGCAAGCTCGAAACGCGGTGCGAAGCAGCGCGTTTTGAGCTTGTAGATCTGCTACTTTTGCTGCTTTTGTGTGACGCTAGTAGGGCGTTAATTTATGGAAAAAAAACTAAAAGTTACAATTTGGAGATATGAGGTTTCTGCCCGACAGCAACGATACGTATCACGTCACGTCACGTGGGTGATACACATGACACCCACCATGCCAAGTCAAGTCACCTTTATTTCTTTAGCACGCTTAAAAACAACAGGACTTGATCCAAAGTGCTCAAAAGTAGCCTACGGTACACCACTGTATAACGGTGTACTTTTGAAGCCGACTCCATCCTCCAGACGTTTTAGGAGGATGTTGTGGTCAATGGTATCAAACGCGGCAGTCACATCTAACCACGTGACGTTATTGTGACGATACGTCACGGCATGTACCGTCACAGTACATGCTGACATGCAATGTGAATCAATACACGATTGATCACAAATCAAGGTTATTATATTTTTTCGCACTTTTCATTCGTTTTTTGTTTTTTATTCCCTTTTGAAATACAGTTTCAGTTTTTTTTGTCATTTGTCATTTACATTTTTATTTCAGTTAACTAAAAATGGCCCCACACCCATATGAATTATTTCGTTTTGGTTAACTATAACAACTATAACAACCCTGTTACATTTGTCTCTATTGCCCTTTAATTTGTAGACATCTTGCTCCGACAGGAGCAGTGTCCCAACAGAAAGCATTTTTCTTTTCTCTGAAAGACGGAGTGCTTTGGATGTCATCTCCACACAGGCACTGAGCGAGACACCTCTGCTCAATGACCGTGGGCGTGTCTCTCCAACCCTCTGTATAGGAAAGTGACCAGTGTTGCCAGGTCCGCTTATTATAAGTGACATTGGGCTTGTTCTTGCTTCTAAAGGGTAGTTGCTTATTTGAGCTTGCTACCGAATTTGTTTAAAAAAAAAATATCTGTGTTTAAACCAGTGGTTCTCAAACATTTGTCATGGAACGCCATCATAAATTAAAATATTTTTTAAGATGTTTCAGAAACCTTCTTTTGGAGAAAAATAAACTTTTTTTTTTCAAGACAATTATATTTAAATAGCAGATCTACAAGCTCACAACGTGTCACATCGTGACGTGTTGTGAGCTTGTAGATCGGCTAATTCCAATGTATATAGGTTTAAAGTACTCTTGGCCTATAGGTCGCTTCTTTTGGGCTTTTTTCTATAGACAGGGTTGCTTATTTCTCTGAATCTAAATCTGGCGACACCGAAAGTGACATTGATGAGCGCTGCGACGCGTCTTAACCATCGAAACGCGTGGCAGAAATGCGCCGGCAGCTCAGAAAACAAAAGCTTTCTGGACACCGGCCCCTTACAGTCCCATGTCACCGTTTTTTCTGTCTGTCACTCACTCTACAAAGTCACTCACTGTGTCTCTTGTTTTTTTGCTTCTCTTCCAGGTCTCCGACAAAGGTGAGCTATACGCACGCTTCTCCCAACTCATTTCCTGTATAGTTTTCCTTTCCTGTGTTTTAACCCATTGAGACCTGAAGCCGATTCTAAATGTCTCCTAAATCTCAACAGTATTCTGAAAAAAGTATATTTCTATATCCGTGGTTCTCAAACTTTTTCATGTCAAGGACCCACAAAATGATATGTATTTGGCCGCCGAACCCCATCAAAATATTTTGTTCCAGGGACCCCCAGAAGCAACGATTTGAGTTAAAAATGTTCGCTTTAAAAAAATATATATTCAAAGATTTGCACACATTTTCACGATTTTTCAAAAATAGCAGATCTACAAGCTCGTAGCGCGGCACTCGGTGCCGCGCTATGAGCTTGTAAATCTGCTATTTTTGAATAGCCCAAAGTGTAAAATAATGCTTTTTTAGCTCAAATCTAAAAATGACACAGTTCCAGGTCTTAAAGGGTTAATCCGTCTCTTGTCAGTGTATTTTCCCATCCACTAAAACGGGGGTCTCCCTGTCTCGTGTCCCAGGGGTCTCCGACAAACAACGTGTCTCCGACCTCCACCCCTGCCAAATCCCAAGCCCCCAACCTGCCGCCCCCCCCTGGGGAGAGTGCTGCCGCTGCTGCTGCCCCCGAGCCGGTTGAAGAGTGAGTATAAGCATCTTGGATGCATCATGACTTTGACTAAATTATATTCACCTGTTTCCTAGGCTGTGTGTTTTCCACTTCCTGTCGGATTTCATTGGATATCATTAGTCATCTGACCAGTTTCATTGGATTTCATTGGATCAAATCGACAGGAAGTGGAAAACACACAGGAAGTGGAAAGCCTAGGAAACAGGTGAATAGATAGGGTTATGGATAGGGTGGCCTTAACCCTTATGCCTAAACTTTTTTTGGTATCTTTTACTATATTGAAAAACATTTAAAAATAGTTTCAATAGCTGATCTACAAGGCCACAACGTGTGGGATGTAGATCGGCTATTTTCACTATTGTAAAATGTTTTTCAAACTAGTAAAAATTGCTTTAAAGGTTATAGGCATAAGGTAAGGTGGCGCGCAAGATAGGGCCCAGAGAACTTTACACCGTGAGTGCCAGTAATGGAGTGAATGTCACTTTCTCTCTCTCTCTCTCTCTCTCTCTCTCTCTCTCTCTCTCTCTCTCTCTCTCTCTCTCTCTCTCTCTCTCTCTCTCTCTCTCTCTCTCTCTCTCTCTCTCTCTCTCTCTCTCTCTCTCTCTCTCTCTCTCTCTTCTCCATCAGTTCTCTGTTGGACCTGGACCCTCTTGGATCCTCGGGTCCATCAGCACCGTCGGCAGCATGCACCACAAAACTGGGGAGGTGAGTTCCCCTCCTCCCCGACCAGACAGCTATTATTTCTACCTGTAAATATATATATATATATATATATATATATATATATATATATATATATATATATATATATATATATATATATATATACTGTGCAGACTGTACACTGAGCCGTTCATTATTCGCTAATTATGTTGCTTGTTTTGTGCAACAATGTTACACAATACAAAGAGTTAATTAAACTGCTATGTTCATGTATTTAATGGATACATGAACGCTGAGAATTCTATGGTATTTTCTCTTCCTTAGATAGATTTTGAGTTACATAAATTACTTAATTACTTACATGCTTCTCATCCTGTAAAAAAAGTTGGATATAAAGTCACCCTTTCTTTTTCACAAGGGGAGGGAAGTGTCACAATGTCATTGTAATTGGTCTTAGCCATTGTCCTGCTCTTTAATTGAGGCTGAGCCTCTCCTACGTAACATTAATTAAACCGTTTCTTTCTTTTCTGCTGGCACAGATCTTCTTGGGTCAGGTGAGTTTGAGAGCGCCATCGATTCCCTTTGCCTTCTTTAGAAGCTCCAGTCTAACCTAACAGCCTGGCCGCCAGAGAAAAGCCAAGGCACTGTACGTTCCTGAACCGAAAATATATTGGATATCAACGTTTCCAGATGTGAATTATGTTGAGTCACTCCTAGACTTATAAGTCAAGTACTATGTCATTGCTGTCGGGTGAAAACCTCATTATGTTCATAACGGTCAGCACCTTTCAGGATTCAAATAGCAAAAAATAGCTTTTTCAAGTTTTGAGCTTTTACCTACAGTACAAATCGGCTATATTTGCTACTTTTGTGTGACACTGTATGACGAGGTAAAGAGAATAGGGAGATAAGAGGTTGCCTGACAGCAACGATGTGCAATATCTTAGTAGATTATAAATGATTCCTACCCTAACGCTATGCAACTCAAAAACGATGAGTCGACAGCACAGCCATCGCTCGATGCAGGCACTCAAGCACGGTTCTGTGCGCCAGCCTTGAAACACCGACATTACTATGGTATCGATCAATAGGGTATAGATTAGTATCTGTGATTTTCAGAAACGTGCAATGCTTCTCTGGCGATCGGGCTGAGTCTAGTCACGTTCCGGATCACCTCAGTTGCAGTTGAGCACCTGCATGTAAGGCAAGGCGAGGCAAATGTATTTGTGAAATCACATTTCAACAACGAGGCAATTCAGTGTGCTTTACACAAAACACCAAACAAAGAATACACATTATAAAAGGACATTTGAATTCATGAAAAAATCAAGAAAAGGGAAGGAAAACAAGAAGTTAAAACACGTATCTGTACCGATATATGTACCGACACAATTGGCATTTTCCTCCAAAAAATACCAACAAATAAACGAACAACAGCAACAAAAACAGAACAAGGTGACCTGGAATCAAATGAAATGTTTTAGTCCATATAGTTTGTCTCATAGTGCTGTTCTCTCTGTTCCTAGACTCAGTAGTCTCTCTCTCTCTGTCTTTCTCTTTCTCTTTGTTTCTCTCTGCTTTCTCCCCTCTCCCCCTCGCATCCGCATTTGTTTGTTCTTGGTTCATACGGGGGCTGTTTTGATTTGTTGATCATTGGTTACTAATGTTGGCACATTATAATTTGGTCCTTTTTGTTTTTTATTATTTATGGTCTATATAATAAAACAATTGCTTTTTTGGTTACTTCGAACTGGATTTTATTCTATCTTTTTGGTTGCTTTCTCCTTACGTTGGGTTGGAACGCCCACGCCATTGGTTCTTTTGGTTACTTGTGGATATTTTGGGGGTGGGGCTTATTTTGGGGCGGGGCTGTGAACACCCCCCCTTGGTACTCTCAGAAATGATGGAACCCGCTGAACCCACCCTCGCGGCAGAGGCCGCCCCCTCTCCTGCGGCGGCGGCGGCGGCCACGCCCGCCCCTGCTGCGGCGGCGGCGGCGGCGGCAGAACCCGGAATCTCCCTAGCCCCTCCCACTAGCGCGCCGGCGGCCTCCTCCTCCTCCCCCGCCGCCGCCACCAACATGGATCTGTTGGGAGGTCAGTGGGGCTTCCGGAGAATTCTGTTACGGAAGAATTGCTCCGGAAGAGCTCGAAACCTAAGACCCATCACATGCTGTAACAGCACTATACATTACCACTGCATGCCCACTGACCAATGGAGAAGCAAGTACTTCTTTACACATACTGTACAATACATGGACACAGTATTTGTGTATATATATATATATACTGTTTATAAATACTATGTATGTATATAGTATATTGTGCAATGTGCATATCCTTGCAGAAATTGCACAATATGAAATAGTTTTATGGCATGCGCGATAATGTTGGCTGTGCGTTTCTGAAGAAAACGACACAGCCTTTTCACATAACACAGACAATATCATTATAGAAACACATTATCTCAACAGCTTTCAACCTGGTGTCCCTATTTTGGATATGTCATCATAGGTGGGGGGGGGATATATTTTCTTCAAACATTTTCACAGTATTCTCAACGCAACACTTTCTTTCTTTCTTTCTTTCTTTCGTTTGTTCTTTCTTTCTTTCTTTTTGAGAATTTTGGAAAATGCCTCAAATAGACACCAGGTTGAAAGTGGCTCTATATGCACAGCAGCCATATTGTAAAGAAATTGGGCCTCTTCCTTACTTCCTTCACATGTGTTACTTACCAATGATACTAAAGAAGGCTCTGTTCCATTCTGGTTGGCTCACTGGAAACACTCTGCTACACCAGTGGGTCTCAAAGTGTGGACCCTCATGGTTCCTTGAGGGGGTTCCAAATGGCCCCTTACGGGTGTGTAACTCTGAGAGTGTACAAATGGAACCAAATGGACCCGTAAGGGTCCATTTGGTTCCATTTGCACACTCTCAGAGTTATGGGGGTCCTTGAAATTAAAAGGTTTGAGAACCACTGTGCTACACTGAATGGAACGGAGCCTTCATTAGAATCATTGGTAACACCTGAGAAGGAAGTAAGGAAGAGGCCAAATTTTTTTACAATATGGCTGCTGTTGCATAGAGCCTATTCTGTGGAACACTCGTATAGACGAATCCACAGGCGCGCTGCCTGTAGGCGGCCATTGCTGCGGTGTCGCGTCCGCGGAGCGTTGACACCGCAGCAATGGCTGCGCGCAGGGCAGCGCTCCGTGGATTCGTGTATAGCAACCACGCAAGATTCCTCTGCAGATGCTGTGCACACTCATGCTTTCAAAACAACGCTAGTCTAACTGTATACAGCCATAACATAACCGCTGAATACATGTATACATGCCCTCCTCCTCACGCTTTCTGGTTTGATAAGCACATTGATGCTTTTCCATCTAGCTCAGTGAAAAGCAATATCAAACATTATATCACGCTGCTATATATGGCACAACCCGCAAACGATGCCTCGGCTTTGCTTCACGACCCCTATAAACGCTGCTGACCCTTTTTAAGTTGGATTTTTTTTTTACACACCTGACACTGTATTGTGTTTTTCCCGGCCCTTGCATCGCATCGTGTCTGTGTTCTCATTGTGTCCGTTCATTTTATATCCCCCGTCCATCCACGGCTCAAATCCACGTTTGTGAATTCCGACTTCATCATCATTGCAAGGCTACTGAAAAAGGCAATCGATGCTACTTATCGTCGCTGTCGGGTATTGGAAACCTTGGATGTCCAAAACTGTAATTGGTTGAGTAAATGGGGATTAATGTAGCTATTATTTAGGGCAGGGGTCTTCAACAAGGGGTCCTGGAAAACATTGAAGACCCCTGATTTAGGCCATTACAAATCTAACGTTGAAATACGGAAATAGGGTCGGCACCCGACAACGACGTTATGAGTGTTGTTCTGCCGCGTAAGAAGTTGGACGATGAGAATGAGAGAGACTCAACTGCTCTGATTTCCTTCCTTCCAAAGGCTTCCTGCCAGTGTTGACTTTGACAGCAAATTTTGATTTAGTTTTAGTCATATTTTAGTCATCTGAAATGTTTTAGTTTTTGTCTAGTTTTAGTCGACTAAATATCATAAGATTTTAGTGGACTAAATCTACAGTTGATTTAGTCGACTAAAACGTATTTTGGAGGTGCCTTGATGGCGTCGTAATGGCTGATTTTACACTTGGTTGCATGCTGAAAATAGCCGATCTACAAGCTCACAACGCGTCGCAGCGCGACGCGTTGTGAGCTTGTAGATCTGCTATTTTCAGAGTGCAACAACAAACATGCAATGACTTGTCTTTTAGTTCTACTGGATCTCTTCTCCACTAGATCCCTCACTAACATTTTAGTCTAGTTTTTATGTTGAT
>NC_137616.1:44741501-44761501 GCF_963280865.1 Gymnoscopelus braueri | reverse complement strand
CACAGCGTGAGGCGTTGTGAGTGCTTGTAGATCGGCTATTTTCGGCTAATGTTCCCCTGCTATAGGGTTCAAGAGATTAAAGGTCTTATGACATTCTTTTTCCTTTTCTTTTCTTTTTTGGCGGGTTTTATGACCTCAATTACACCCCAAAAAACTGAACTTTGAACATTCAGTGGATTTCTTTTGTCGTCTGGGGTTTTCTGAATAATTAGGCTTAAAAAAGTGCTGGGATTGGCCCCTTGACTTTGACATCATAGTCCCTTAATCCCGCCCCCTTTTTAATGTGTTGTAAAACTGAATGTCATGAGACCTTTAATGTAAAAAAAAGTTTCAATCACAAAAAGATTTGGAGACCTGTTGAAGACCCCGTGGTTTAGACCATTAGCAAGACGGACACAAGAACTCTTTGCAACGTGTGATGTCATCGTTTGATGTTGCGTCATCACCCAGCGACGTCGTTTGATGTGGTGTCATCATCAGTCAGGGACGTTTACTTCTCTCGACTGGGAACCGTGTTCTTTGTAGTCAGATAGATGCCTTGAAGCTCAGCTTTGATTGCTGGTTGTCTGACTCTAAGGGATTATCAGTGGTGTAAAGTAACTGAGTACATTTACGGTACTTAAGTACACTTTTGAGGATTTTTTACGTTACTGGAGTACAAATATTGTACTTTTACTCAACTACAATTATTTAAAAACTTTAGTTACTAGTTACTATTCAGATATAAATTATGATATTATGAAACATTCATTAACCACTTTTTAGCCCTATTTTACACATAGGCTATTTGAAAATAGCCGATCTACAAAGCTCACAACGTGTCGCGATGCGACGGGTTGTGAGCTTATAGATCAGCTATTTTAAAATTTTTTAGTACTTTTACTTTTGGTACTTTAAGTATATTTTGATGCCAATACTTTTGTACTTTCACTCAGGTAACATTTTTAACACTGGCCTTTTACTTGTAACAGACTATTTTTATATTGTGGTATTGTTACTTTTACTTAAGTAAAATATCTGAGTACTCCTTCCACCACTGTGGATATAACACCTTCATGGATGCAATTTAACATTCTCAGATCTTACGCCCGATGCAAAACGACGCAAAGCGTGTCATTGCTACAACTCTTCACACCCAGCACCCACGTATAGTGTATGCAGCGAAATGTATTAGCCCCCTGTCTGTGCCGCCCACGGTCTTCCCCGTCCAGACATCATTATATCTCTTGGCGTTGTGCGGCTGTTCTGGTGATGCCAGGAAGATGAGGACATGCTCGCCACTATACTGCCTCCTCCCACGCTCCACGTCTGCTTCCCCTCGCACTTTCACTCCGCTCAGCAGAAAACGGCTCGCTTGTCCTCCGAACTTGTCCAAATCTCTATTTAAGTATAGCAATGTGCCAGGCGCAGGCATGCAGGCGCACCTGACTCTTAACGACTTAAACCCTATATGGTTGACCGGAGTCCCTCAGGGCTCTGTTCTAGGGTCTTTTACGTTTTCTGTTATTGTGGGGAAAGCTTTCGCTGACAATATAGCCGAACCGACAAGCTCACAGGCTGTTGTGAGCCTGTCGATCTGCTATTTTCTGCGAAAGCTTTCCCCACATTGAGGATGCTGTGATTTAAAGGATCTACACCATGAATTTAAATAATAATAATAATATTTAATATCATATTGTTTATGTCCCTCAAACGCTTTTCAAAAGGTTTGAGCCTAAATCAAGCCTCAGATAATAGTCATTCCAACTAACTTCTCTCTGGCTTATAAAGCACTTTCACCTGCAATACCACATTGTCCTGTTTGGCACGGGGCGCTATTGAGCCAGTTTGTATGCATGTTATCTCCTGGTTCTGTGTGGAAAAAGTTGAAAAAAAAGTTGAAAAAAAGAAAAAAAGAAAGAAAAATATATATATATATTGTTTTGGTTGGAACTGAAAAACGGGAGGGATTGTACCCTGACGTGACGTCACGTCAGGGTGCAAATCAGTTTGGCCTGTTTTGAGACCAATTTATAGAAAACCCCAGATTTGCTGTGAAAGCCTGAGTGTTCAAACTGGGGTATTTTTGGGGATAGAAGAGAGGTAGGGGAGACCAAAAACACACAAAAAAGAAGAAAAAGTTATTTTCATGGTGTAGACCCTTTAAGTGGTTAAAGGCAATGGGAGATGACACTCTGATTGGTTTAAATGTTACGCGTAAAACACACCCGTTTTAATTTTTTCAAGAGACTAAATACAACCCCTTTGCACCCTGCGCCCCAGATTATGTGCCGTGCAACTAGAAAAACATGGAGAATGCATTTTGTGCCATTGCGCTTTGGACCATGCTGTGTTGAATGTTTGACAAGGACCCTCAAAGGAGGGTTAAACTAGGACTCAGGAGTTTGCTGTGTATGGCTTTTGTATGGCTTGAGTGTAATTCCCTTCTTGTCTAGTTTACAAACCATGAACACCGAGGACTTTATTGCTTTGCAACTTCTTGCGTAAAGAACAGAATACGTGCACTTTTTTGTGTTTTTGCATGCATGCGTGTGCGTGTGTATGTGTGTGCACGTGTGCGTGTGCGTGTGCGTGTATGAATGTGTGTGGCTGTGTGTCAGTGCGGGGTGCATTTCACGCTGACTGTGTGTACATTTTGTACATGGACAATAAGCCATGATGACACATGTATAGAAACAGTGGTCCTTAAAGGAGTAGTTCACCCAAAAAATGACTTATTTTCTATCAGTTGCACACCCCATGAAGCCTTGAATTCATGGATTTCTTTTTGTTTTTGTCGCATTCCTAAGCCAATAATTTGATGACCGGGTGTATTTCCGGTAGGAGACACAAAGAGTCTATTTTGTGTCTCCTACCGGATACATTAGCATCTTTCCGCCGGTAATGAAATTATTGGCTTAGGAATGCGAAACAAAAATAAATAAATCCATAAATTCAAGGCTTCATGGGGTGTGTAATTGATAGAAATAAAGTCATTTTATGGGTGAACTACTCCTTTAAACCTTTTAATTTAAAATACCCCCATAACTCTGAGAGCGTATACAAATGGAACCAAAATGTCCACTCTCAGAGTTACAGACCCGCAAGGGTCCATTTGGAACGCTCCCTCACGGAACCCTGAGGGTCCCTGGACCCCAATTTTTGAGAACCACTGATATATAGACTCAAGAATCAATGTGTTGTATTATTCATGTCTCGACTCTTATGTCTGTCTGCCATTATAGTCCCAGTGTGGAGATGAAGGTTGACTGTTAACCCCCCCTTCTCTGCCCTCATGCTGCAATGGGAACGGCCCGGTCCTCTTTGTTCTGGGACGGTATTATGCTTCTTTGGTATGTTTTGGGTTTGAACCCCCTCCCTCAGAGCCCGCCGGGGGAGACGCCCAGCCCGCCCCTCTTGCCGCCGCCGCCCCCGGAGTCGAACTCATGTCAGGTAATATTATACCCCCCCCCCATATCCCCGAAATAAGCACTCACCCCCACCAGTGTTGCCAGATGTACCATAATTATCGTGTTTGTATTTGACCCTCTGTACGATGTACGATCAATAATGCCAGAAATGCCCAATGTACGATAAATACCACATATCACCAAAAAAAAAGTGTGCGAAATTTACTAGATTCCATGGCTGCTGATTCGGCATCCGGTTTGGCTTTTCAAAATAAGTCAGTAAATCAGTAAGTCTGACCCTAGATCTGTACTTTAAAAACACCGGTTGCGTCTTTCCAGTCCAGTTCCAGGCTTTTATTTGTGTAAGGTGCAGGAAGTTGTGTGATTCCACACACCATTATGTGATGCCTTTTTGTTTCGTATACGAGTCTCAAACAAGGTTGTTTCTTACAATTAATACGCTATTTCTAATCACATCTTTACACTTGTGATTTCTCTTTTTTGGTTGGGTATGTATCTTTCAAATACGATCGTTTCCCATCTGGCAACATTCACCCCCCCCCCACACCAATGCATGGCATGTGTACAACAACACCAAGCAATAGCCTTCACTGCTCTGAAACATGTGACTACAGCATATTTGTTACATACAGCGTTTTGCATTATAATCAACCAGAATATGCTATGCTGACTGGCTGTGTCTGTTAGTTACACATGTGGTTTGTTTGGTGATAATAATCTATTTGAGCCGTTTCTACTGAAAGAAGAACTAAACGACATACTGATTACTAAAGTGCGATCATTCACAGAGTGAACTATGTTCTAATGGTAATAATTGTTATAGAATGTTTGTTCAGTAACAGGGGTCTCCTCGTCTCTCCGGCTCATTAGTAAACAGAAAATTAATTTTCGGGTAGGGATACCAATCTTATCCAGAACCCCACAAAGATTATTCAGCTTCAGATTTATAGTGTTCCTGTCACGTATGAGACACGTTTTGGACCCAAGTGCAGAACCACACAGGCAGGCAGGCAGAGAAGGTTCAATGATGACTTATTAACAAACTCAGGGTACAAACTGGCATTAAGGCAGGACATACCATGACATTTACTATAATCTGACAAGGGAACACTGAACACAGGGAGGTTTAAATAGACACACACTAACAAGACACAGGTGAACTCAAAGACAATCAACACAGGGATTGGCTTGGAGACTAACAGGACACAGGTGGAGAAATAAGTAATCACAGGGAGGTGAGACAAGACAGGTAGCAACAACTAGGGCAGACAGGAAACACTAGGAACATAACTACACAATAAAAGTATAAGAACAGGATCCTGACAGTTCCGGTGCAATTGTGTCTGCCCATTGTGTCTCCCCCCCCCTCACTTTGTTCACTTTCGATTTCCCTTGCTTATCCTGTATTCTCCTGATTGGATAAAATTGTTATCCCGACTGAACATATATTTTCTGTTTACTAAAGAGCTGGAGAGACGGGGAGACCCATGTTGCTGAACAAATATTCTATGGCAATGATTACTACCGGAATGTATACACTTGATTTGACCAAATAAATATCACTTACACCAGCTTGGAGCGTTACTGTATGTTTGAGTGTGATCACATTAGTTTTGTCACCATCACAGATACATAATGTAATGTTGCAGTGGTTATTATTAATTATAATCTCAGGGGGGAGAGGGGGGGTCTCAATGATCTTCTCCTTCATTCATTTATTTTCATTTCACTGAGCAACCGGTGGTAACCTTGGTAACTGCGTTACCGGGGCAACGGGAGGCTGCGCTCTCACCTGTGTGATCGCCGGTCATCTCCTTTTTCCTGCATGTTTACGCAACTGATGATGGACTCCAAATATCATTGTGCACTGTAGCAATCCTGAGTGTCAATCGAACTCGGTGAGCACGCAGATGGAACCAAATGGACCCGTGGGGGTCCATTTGGTTCCATCTGCGTGCTCACAGAGTTCAATTTAAGCCGCGATCATTATTTTAACGAATAAAACGTTATTTGATCTGATAACTATAGCGGTGGTCTCTCTATTCTTCCATTGACACGTTTAGCGAGGACTGCCTCTTAGACGAGGTTATTTTATTTTATTTTAGTTTCATCACAATACAACTTCAACCCAGAATGTTCACATTCCACATAAAAGTGTAATGGAACACTTAACTTCCAATTTGGTCCTGAAAAATAACAACACAATAAATAGTCCAATAAATTGCATACATTAGCACACAGAGCAGCTCATTCCAAAGAGAAATTAGAGTTGTAGAAATATGGTCCTTGCGCAATGTCTTGCGCAATGTCTTAAAAACATGTAACCGGATGAAAACCGAGGCAAATTAAATACTTTCTTCAACTCGTTGGATAGCTTTTATGGTCCGCTAGAACTTAAAACATCTGAGAGAGTGGCGGAAATGCTTTACTTTTTGGATACGATGTGCAGAAAGGGGTAAGAATATGGCCCGGCTAAAATAGTTAATAGGACATAATACATCTTTATGGATCGTGGCTTCTAATGGACACTCGGGATATTACCGTGTAACTATGGCTTTAAGGCTTAACTATTTCTCTCTCTCTCTCTCTCTCTCTCTCTCTCTCTCTCTCTCTCTCTCTCTCTCTCTATTTTGTTAATTCATGTTCATTCTCAAATGGATTCATGTTCACCTGCCCCTTTAAAACCTCACCGCTCTCTCTCTCTCTCTTGGCCTTCTGTCTCTCTCTCTCCATCTGCCTCTGCTGGTGGCTGGCTCTTTGCTTTTTGCTTCCTGCCGTGCGATTGGGTGAGTTCCTCCTGGCTTCCTCCATGACACGCTCTAATTTCCCACAGTGCACTGCTGCATTGCAGCACAGTTCAGTAGGTGCAGCATGCAGGGCTCAGCTGTGCCGGCGTCGCTTTACCACAACGTTAGCTGAGCATGATTTATGCTTCGCCAGAGTGTCATATAAATGGACTCTCTATGGAGTTGAATTAAGACATCCAAGGGTGTGATGTGCTGTAGTAAATTAACATCTATACAGTCATCTAAGACAGTGGTTCTCAAAGGATTTTGAGAGCGCGGCCTGAAAAGTACAGTTTTGAGGTATTTTTACTTTATTGGAGTATTTCCAATTTTCTAATTTTCTGTACTTCTACTCCACTACATCTCAGAGACAAATATTGTGCTTTTACTCCACTACAATTATTTGAAAACTAGTTACTTTGTAGATTTTGATTATTATTACAAAACATACACTAACCACTTCAGCCCTATATACATTTTGACCATTTGAAAATAGCAGATCTACAAGCTCACAATGCGTCGCGACGCGGCGCATTGTGAGGTTATTGATACTTTTACTTAAGTACAAAATTGTAGCACTTTTTCCACCACTGCCTATCATGCAAGTAAAACGAATGACCTGAAAGCATAAAATATATGATTGTACATGATAAGGCGCTAAATGCTGCTAAATGCAACGTAATTTGGAAGTTTTGTAATTCTATATTAGAATAGTAGTACATGAGCTCTTGTTTCCCCCAGCCCAGTTTGCATATCAGCATTGTGTACAGTAGTAAGCTCTGTAGCTGACATGGCAGTGTTCTCTTCTAGCTGATATATAGTGCTGACCACCACACTGTTGTCATATCACTGCCCTGTCACAGACCACACTGTTGTCATATCACTGCCCTGTCACAGACCACACTGTTGTCATATCACTGCCTAGCTCCGACGGAACCTCTCCCTCCGCTGTATAGCTCCGAGATGAGGTTCCTCGTTATTTCCTGCTGTTTGCGGTCGACATTGTCGCACATTTTCCACTTTACATGTTTCTTACCCCTTTCTGCACATCGTATCCAAAAAGTAAAGCATTTCCGCCACTCTCTCAGTTGTTTTAAATTTTAACGGACCATAAAAGCTATCCAACGAGTTGAAGAAAGTATTTAATTTGCCTCGGTCTTCATCCCGTTCCATAATATTTTGCATTAGAAGATGCAATTCAACATTTGACCAGTAGGCGAATCAGTAATGTTATCTCTACGGGCGCAACTCTTGCGCAATGTCTTAAAAACATGTAACCGGATGAAAACCGAGGCAAATTAAATACTTTCTTCAACTCGTTGGATAGCTTTTATGGTCCGCTAGAACTTAAAACATCTGAGAGAGTGGCGGAAATGCTTTACTTTTTGGATACGATGTGCAGAAAGGGGTAAGAAACATGTAAAGTGGAAAATGTGCAACAATGTCGACCGCAAACGGCAGGAAATAACGAGGAACCTCATCTCGGAGCTATACAGCGGAGGGAGAGGTTCCGTAGGGGCTAATCACTGCCCTGTCACAGACCACACTTTAACCACTTCAACCCCGGCGGTGTCCCTACTTTGGGGGCAAAAAAAAAAGAAAAAAAAAGTACTTAACATTTTTCAAGAATAGTGAAAATAGCAGACGTACACGCTCACGACACGTTGCGATGCGACGCGTTGAGCGTGTAGATCTGCAATTTTTCGTTATTTCTTGTACGATGAAGTTGGATATTTCACTTTCAAATAAATAAACATAAAAAATGTATACATACAAATAAATGAAAAAGGTATTGGGAAAAATCACGGCCCCCTCACGCATTAGAATGTCCTTCTAATGCCTGAGGGGGCCGTGATTTTTCCATTACTTTTTTCGTTTATTTTATTTGAAATTGAAATGTCCCTTTAATATGATAGATTTGGCAGTGAAATGACAATTGAGTACGATAATAAATAGTCATGCTGTCATAAATGTGTGTGTGCGTGTGTGTTTGGGGGGGCGCGCGTGCGCGTCTGTGAGAGTGTGCACGTGCGCGTGTGTGTGTCTGTGCGTGTCTGTGTCAGTGATGGTGGTTCCCTCTAGCTCACGTTCCACTGCTCCTCTCCTGTCGTCATGAAGACTCATTAAGTTGTCATGGTAATCCCTGGTAGTAAAGTTGAGCTGACGATGCTGTGTAGGATCCTAACCTCTCTCTCTCGTATCCCTCTCTCTCTCCTCTCTTCTTCTCTGTCAGTATTTGATGGTCTAGGGGACGTAATGAAGCCTGCAGCATCCCCCCAGGCCGGGGGTGACCTGGATGCCACTATGGCTAACATGGCTAGCAGTAAGTCACCATTTAGTCTCCACTATGGCTAACATGGGTAGCAGTAAGTCACCATTTAGTCTCCACTATGGCTAACATGGCTAGCAGTAAGTCACCATTTAGTCTCCACTATGGCTAACATGGGTAGCAGTAAGTCACCAATTAGTCTCCACTATGGCTAACATGGCTAGCAGTAAGTCACCATTTAGTCTCCACTATGGCTAACATGGGTAGCAGTAAGTCACTAATTTAGTCTCCACTATGGCTAACATGGGTAGCAGTAAGTCACCATTTAGTCTCCACTATGGCTAACATGGGTAGCAGTAAGTCACCATTTAGTCTCCACTATGGCTAACATGGGTAGCAGTAAGTCACCATTTAGTCTCCACTATGGCTAACATGGGTAGCAGTAAGCCACCATAGCCAGACAATTGGAGCCACCGATATGTCTGGTGACCTCTACATTCACAGGGCCGACTGCATACTTCTGTCCTATACTGTACTTTTGGACCATAGCACGCAAGTCACATGCAAATGCATCACATTACAATAATGTATTCATTTAACCACAGTGCAATACCAATAGCCACATGTAAACCACTCCACTGGACATCTGTGCTGCGAACTAAGACGCGGGCCTTCTGAAATCTGTTCTCATCCCACGATTGGCCCCCGGGCCGGACTTTGGATGTGTCCGCACAGTATAATAACTCTCTCTCTCTCTCTCTCTCTCTCTCTCTCTCTCTCTCTCTCTCTCTCTCTCTCCCACAGGTCTGACGATGGGGACCCCAGCAGCAGCAGCAGCTCAGGTAGCTCCCCCTAGCTGGGGTGCTCCCATGGTAAATGTTGTCTGTGTCTTATAGCATGGAGTGGAGCCTGCTGGGCTGCATGGCTGCAGTGACAGGGCAGGGCATGGAGTACCTGTCAACCTATTAAAAAGCATGGCCCTCATCCCCCGGCTCTCTCTCTCGCTCTCCGAGGTGGACCAATCATAGAGCTAGGGAGGCGGGAGGTGTGCCCCGACCAGTCGGAGCACAGACAGACTGAGGGGGCGGGTCTTGTTCAAAAAGTCCCCGACCTTTTAAGTTATTGAAGAAAAAAATCGGATAAAAACCAAAACAAAATTAACGATGATAATCTTCATGTCACAGCATTAGGCAGATTAAATTTCTCAGGATTTATTTTTTCATTTTTTTTCTGGATTATCTCCCACAGAGCGAGGAAGTAGCACAAGAGAGTATTAACTGAATAAAGCCGGATATTTTTTTATATACCGGAAATAGCTAATCTACAAGCTCACAACACGTCGCTTTGCGACACATTGTGAGCTTGTAGATTAGCTATTTTCGGTGCGTGACCCCGGTGCTCAACCAAGCGTAAATCAGGATTTAGCCTTTGCTTTTTATCTTATCTTCTACATATAATCTTTATTTTTTTTTCACTCCATGAAATCAACCTAATTATTCAGATGATCCGATAAACAAATGCCCGTCCCCGCCCCCTCCTCCTCATTTGGCATAGCGCTTATGAATTCATCCCTTTGCTCTCTACATGACGTTTAGTTTTATACAACCTCATTGTTTTTATCCTCCCACCTAACTAGGAGTAACTGTCCACCGTTTAAAAACAAGCCTATCTTCAGTTTAGTAGGCCTACATGCTTATGCATCTGCACATCAATAAATCATATAATTCAGAATACAATAAGTTAGGGCTTTTTGTTGTGCTGTGTGTGTGTGTGTGTGTGTGTGTGTGTGTGTGTGTGTGTGTGTGTGTGTGTGTGTGTGTGTGTGTGTGTGTGTGTGTGTTTGTTTGTTTTGCTGTGCTGATTTGTGTGTCCTGTATTAAAGGAGCACCCCACCCATTCTCAACCTTATCTTCGTATAATTTGTCCCTTACTAATAATCATTATTACAAGACGGCACCATTTTCAGTCTCATCGGTGGGCTGTGCACAGTTCAGAAACCTGCCTACCAGTGACATCATCGATGGGGATTCCTGCCTACCGATGATGTCACTGGTAGGCAGGTTTCTGGGCTGTCCGCAGCCCTCCTCTGAGACACAGAGTGAGTCGACAGAAATGGTGCCGTCATATAGTGAGCGTCAGCGAGGACCAGTTATATGAAGTTAGGTTGAAAATGGTTGAAGTGGTCCTTTAACAACATCCACGACTTTGTCTTTGTCACCATTTTGTGTGTGTTTTCTTTTGTTCACGTCGTTTAAGCTTCATCCTTAAGCCTGATTTATGCTTCGGAAGATAAAGTGTTCAATATAAACACTGCATTCTCAAACGTCTTATTTTCCTTCCAGTTGAAAATACATCGTTTGACGTGACACCTCGTCACCAGAACGCACTGAACGCAGGCTTTTAGATTGTTTAGCCATTACACACAGTGGTTCTCAAAGTAGGGGTCTGGGGTACCCTCGGGGTTTCTTGAGGGGGCTCTAAATGAAGCCTTAAGGTCATTACACACCGGCGAATATGCGAATATACGCAAAATTCGGACTCGTTCCGAATAATTAAAAGACGCTTTTTCGCTTCGCTTTTTCGCTCCATGTAAGCTTGCATTGACTTTGTAAGGTATTTAAAGAAAAACTATTATTCGCATGAAAAAAATCGCCCCGGTGTGTAAGGACCTTTACAGGTCTGCAACTTTGAGAGTGGTCCAAATGGACCACTCTCAAAGCTATAGGTGGGGTAAGTGATATTATTTCATTAAAATAAAAGTAAATATAGCTCTATATTCTGATAGTACTCATTGCTATTGAGTGTTTGTTCACGTCCAGGTCTCTCCAGCCCTTTATTAAACAGAAAAAACATTTTCAGCTCGGGATACCAATTTTATCCAATCAGGAGAGAGAACACACACAGGATACGGGATAAACAAGTGAAATAGGAAGTGATGACACAAAGAAATGAGCTGACAACATTTTGCAACCCACCTGAAAATTTCCTGTTTATTAAAGAGCTGGAGAGACATGGAGACTCATGTTACTGAACAAACACTCTATAGAGTACTATCAGAATATCCTGCTTTAACCTTTAAAACAAAAAAAATCACTTACCCTACTTTTAAGGGGGTGTCCTTGAAATAAATAAAACACGTTTGAGAACCACTGGACGTGTGTGTGTGTGTGTGTGTGTGTGTGTGTGTGTGTGTGTGTGTGTGTGTGTGTGTGTGTGTGTGTGTGTGTGTGTGTGTGTGTGTGTGTGTGTTGCAGTGCCTGTCTCTTGTTGTGTTATATGTAGTCTAGTAACCATCCAAAACTCCTCTCCCTCCTTCCCCTCCCCTTCACGTCCCTAGAACGTCCCCATGGGGGGCCCCGCATTTATGGGCTCGTATACCCCCAGCTACTGCATGGTAAGACCACCCATTGGTCCGGGGACATTAGGAACACATGCCTAATGATGGCCAATGGCCCTCCTCCCTTTTTTGACCTGTTTGTTTTGCACTAAAACCACCAACACGCTTATGGATGTGAGGTTTGGAGCCTTACTTGTCTCTTCTCCCCCCCTCTCCCCCCCCTCCCCCCCCCCCCCCCTCCCCAAAAGCCCGGGGCGCCCGGCGCCGGAGCTCCCATGATGCCCATGGTTAGGCCAGGCTTCCCACCGGCTGGCGCCGCGCCAGGATCACCGGTAAAAATGCGGGACAACCACATGCATGCACACGCACGCGCACACACACACACACACGCACGCGCACACACACACACACACACACACACGCACGCGCACACACACACAGGTCTTTCTTACTACAATTTACAATTTAGCAGACGCTCTTAACGGAAGTTGTTCTGACGGGCGCATATACGTCACGGCAGAATTCATACATTTTCTGCACCAGTTGCACCACTGAAGACAGAGATCTCCTCCCTCCCTCCCTCTGTCTCCTCCCTCCCTCTCTCTCTCTCTCCTCCCTCCCTCTCTCTCTCTTTCTCCCCCCCCTCCCCCCCCACCCTACCCCCCTACCCCCCCCCCTCCTTCCGTGTGGGCTCTGACACAGGCTCACACATATAGTTGTAGTTACTGTATAGTTAGAGTAATAGTTATCGTGCGAATCGTGTGAATGGTGCTTTATACTTCATCGCGCGCAGTGTGTCGTGCACCATTGCAAATAATAGCCAATCTGTTAAAGCTTCACTGTGACGTGTACAGCTTGTAGATCGGCTCTTTTATAATGGTGTACGATACCTGTAGGCAACTCCCTGTAGGCAACTCCAGCCCTTTAAACCCCTAAATGTTAATCTCCAAATGCCTATTAACCCGAATGTTTTTCCAAACTGTAACTGTAAAAAAGATAAATAAGAATTGTTTAACCATAAAACACCCATTTTCTCTTGTGAGCATCAATGAAGAATGGTCCTCTCAAAATGTTTATTTCTCAAATGTTGTGATAATTGTGAGGACATTCTGCCCCTCACATGTATATCGTCTCTCTGTCGGGTGGAAACCTCATTATGTTCAAGACTGTTCAGGGTTCAAAATAGCAAAATAGCAAAATAGCAAAAGTAGCAGATCTACAAGCTTGAAACGCGTCACTTCCACCACGTTTCAAGCTTGCAGATCTGCTACTTTTGATGCTTTTGTGTGACGCTGTAGTACGATCAAGTAGGGCATTAATTTACGAAAAAAACACGCAAAGTGAGAGTATGGAGATAAGAGGTTTCTGACCGACAGCAACGCTATGCAAGCACACACACACACACACACACACACACACACACACACACACACACACACACACACACACACACACACACACACACACACACACACACACACACACACACACACACACACACACACACACACACACACACACAATGGTGTTTTAATGGTGATGATGAGCAGATTTAAGCTGTGGACGTGTGTATGTGTGTGTATCCACACACAGATGTCTCCGGGCGTCGCCCAGAGCCCACGAAGACCCCCTCCCCCCAGGAACGCCCTGGACGACCTCAACATCAAAGACTTCATGTAGAACTGCCCCGTTACCCATAAGCCCCCAAGGTAGGCCCCGCCGCCTGTCTGTCTGTCTGTCTGTCTGTCTGTCTGTCTGTCTGTCTGTCTGTCTGTCTGTCTGTCTGTGTGTGTGTGTGTGTGTGTGTGTGTGTGTGTGTGTGTGTGTGTGTGTGGCAGCCATACTGACAAATCATTCTGTTCAAAGGTGTTGCATCTACAGTATGTCACCTAACAGTCTGTCCTCTAGTCTGTCTGTCTGTCTGTCTGTCTGTCTGTCTGTCTGTCTGTCTGTCTGTCTGCCTGTCTGCTGCATTATATCTGCGCTGTCTGTCTGTCTGTCTGTCTGTCTGTCTGTCTGTCTGTCTGTCTGTCTGTCTGTCTGTCTGCCTGTCTGCTGCATTATATCTGCGATGCTGTCTCCAATTAATTTATTTCTCTCTCTCTGTCTCCCTCCAGTGGTTACTGTTGTGTCTGGAGCTCTGTGGATCTGGATGAGTGCACACCCTCCGTCAGTCCGTCACTTCCTTCCTTCCTTCCTTCCTGCCTTCCCTCCATCCTAGCCCCGCCCACGTCCGCCAATCAGCCATCATCAGCTCTACTACGACCAGCCCCGAGAAGCCCCGCCCCGAGAAGCCCCACCCCCCACTCCTCCCTCCCCCTAATCTAATGTTGTAGCACAACCGTGAATGTGAAACCCTAGAAATACAGAGAACATAACTTCTGTTTACGTGCGTGTGAGTGTGTGTGTAACTTCAATGTTAACCTTTACTTAATATACTATGAGGAAAAAAACTAAACAAAATCAACGATAAAAACTAAAAACTGAAGAAAAAAAAAACTAAACGTGTTTAGATTCGTTCTGGATTCCCTTGCATATCAGCTGACTTTGGAAATGGTGCATATATGTTGGTTTTAGCCTATTTTCGCGCATCTCTCTCTCCCCAGACAAAAGGACTTTGTTGTTTAAATGTTGGACTGTGTTCGGTGTGCGTAAACCTCACTGGCCAATCCCCTGCCCCCCCCCTCTCTCTCTCTCTCTCGTCTTATAAACTGCTGTCCAATTTTAATACCGGAGCTGGGTTTTAAAGATGTCACCAAACTTTGTCCGTGCAGTGTCCCTTGTTCTGGGACAAAGATGTTTAGTGATAGTGTTGAAAACAGGAGGGGGGCCTCGTGTATAGAGCCCTGAGGGACTCAACGAATTATAGGGTTTAAGCGTTTATAGGGGCCGTCCACCGCACCAAGCGCTATAAATGTAACTATAACTGTTTATCGTTCACCGCTGTCATCGTTAGAGTTGTGGTGTGGGCTCTGCCATCCACTTGAGTTAAAACAATATCGTTATAGTTAAATTTATAGCTTTTAGTGCTTGGTTGGGACGGCCCCAACCAAGCACTATATAACTAACTATATCATTCACTATTGTCTTTGTTATTGTTGTGGTGTTGACTCGACTTGAGTTAGAACAATTTTTTTTACGCTATCTTTATAGATATGGTGCTTGGTGGCCCTTTTTACACAGTAAAATCCTGACTGATGCTTTAACTGTGCGAGTGTACAAATGCAACCAAATTTTGCACACTAGCAGAGTTTAAAACTGGATACATTGAACACTGAGGATTTTACTGTGTACCAACATTTGACCAGCCATCCCGTCTCTTCAAGCCTGTTTTCGAGAACAGTTCTGGATCAATTGTGTGACCTTTTTGGACGGTGCAACTCGCACTATATCGTAGAACAAATAATGGTACTTATAAACTTCCACTTTGTTCAGGTCAATTTTTTTTTATCTTTACTTTGTCTGTTTTGGGGGGGAGGGGGGGGGATCGTCTTGAATTGACACTTGCAAAAAATTGTGGACTGTGTTCAAATTGACCAATGCATTTTAGAATAGCTTGATGATAGATTATGTTATTTTTCTTTAATGTTTTTTGTTTTGAGAGGAAAATGTATCATATATTTTTAGTTATGTCAACAAATACCGGTGGAAAAAAATGCAAGCAGAGAAAATGCCCCGCCTCCTCTTGTACATATCTATTAACCCGAGGCAGTGTTGATTATTGAATGCAAACTCAGCCCCCAAAGTGTTTACTGTGGCTCCCCTTGCTGGTGTGGAGTGGTACTGCATCATTAGCATGCATCATGGAGGTCACTCTTGGGTTCCTGTACTTTCAAAAAGCCAAAATTCCAACACAAAAACTAATCTGCCTACTCGTTTTGCCGTGTGTCACGGAGAAATTGGTGACCTGCCAGAATATGTGCCCATCGTGTTGACTTCACGTAACGTCAATGTCCGAAGTAAATCACTGTTGTTTGTTTCTTAACAGAGTTAAACCTAGTATACTCTGTTAGTAAACAAACAGCTGTGATTTGCTTTCGGATGCTGACGTCCACAAGATGGTCACGTATTTGTGAAGGTCACCAATTTCACTGTCACGTAACACATCACGTATACAGAAATCTTGAATATTGGAATTTGGCTCAAGGGCCTCTCTCCTCGCCTTGTTCCGCACGTGACATTTGACAGAATTTAACGGCTTTCAACCTGGCTTCACTCTTTTGTGACTCGTACGACGAAGTACGGGATAGGGCTTAAGTGGTGTTAAATGTCCAAGTAAGTCGACGTTGTCAGCTCGTAAATGGAAAAGGCGAGGAAACAGGTGCGGATATTGAATGGAACGTGGCCCCAATAGTCCTCCCAAGGTTATCGTGAAGCAGTGGTCCGTACGGTCGTTTGCGTCCATTTTTTCTGGAAGTTGTGGAGACTCTTTCACTGTAAAAGCACTCAAATATAAACACTGGATGTTCTGTGTGTCGTTTATTTCCAAAAGAGAAAAAAAAAAAACGTGACTGTATCTTATCTCCATTGTGGCATTAACAAAAAGTGTTGAATGAAAAGATGACGAATAACAATAAAAAAGACAATTAAAAACACATTGAACAAAAAAAAAGAACGTGGATTACGTAAATGTTTGCTAAAGTACTCATTCGAAGGCTGTTTTGTTTTTGTTTTGTTTCGGGGAGAGGGGGGGAGGTGAGGAGGGGAGTTTATGGATGGAATCATCCCACTGCCCCTCTATACCCGGCTACCCCTCTGCACCCCACCCCCACCCCCCCCGCCCCACCCCTCCGATCCATTTGCATGTTGAGTCCAAATGAGATGCAATAAAATACAAATAGACTGATCCAAACGACCATCACGCCTCATCACTTTATGTCTATAGACCTGCTTTTGTTGGCTGATAAATGTACCGTGTTGTTCTTCCAATCCAACGTTCAGTTTGTTCACCATCAGCATGTCAACATGTGTGTAACATCATAACGTGTGGTCCACCAAGACCTCTTTTCCCAGGAGTCAGGTGGCCGTGGTTTTGAGGTTAGGATTTTCAGGCATATAGTTTCTGTGAGGTTATGGTTTCTGTGAGGTTATGGTTAGGTTTAGGCATAGAAGTTGTGAGGTTAAGGTTAGGGATAGGGCATACAGTATTAGGGGCGGTACCCGGGGTCGAAACACTCGGAAATAAGGGAGTCCCGTGGTAGAACCTGTACTAGTAGCCTACTGTTTCTTCAACATAACTTTAAAGATGAACTCTTACTGACACCTTGTGGTCTTAGATAATACCACAATAATAATGATCACAAGTACCTTCGTTTTTTTGTTGCAAGCATTACCAGACATAATCAATAATCTGTATATGAGTGATTTCAATGCAATGACTAATTATTAGTGACATGACCAGCTAAAAGCATTCAAACCTGTTAACCACAATGTTAACAGCACATTAAAAAGCATCCATTTTGCAAACAGCAAACTGAGAAATCCTGACGGTTAATTTAACCCAGAGAGCTCTCTGAGTTAAATAAACCTGTGGATTTCACAGTGTATTTATTGTAGCTACTATATACAGACTGCAGAGGCAGTCCAAGTCCCTCTCAAATAGTCATAATCTCAGGTATAATTATATTATAATATCTGATACAATTATTCAGTGGTGACAAAGTAAAAATTATGATTAAGTATATTTTCTTTTTCATATCAATGCCGTCGCTGTATTGACATTTAGAATACTTTTTTTTAAGTAAAAAACAAATATACAAAAATAACAAAAATAGCAGATCTGCAAGCTCGAGTGTTGTGAGCTTGTTGATCGTCTATTTTCACAATTTGAAATAGGGTTTAAGTGGTTCATTCATAATATATTTTGTAAGGGGAAAAAAGTAACCCTCCAAAAAATACTTTAACCCATTAAGACCTGGAACTTCTTTGGCTATTTTTTTTTTTATTTTTTTTCCAAAAACTGTTAGGATTTAGATTTTTTTTAAAGAATCGCCTCAGGTCTTAATGGGTTAAGTACAGTACTCAAGTAAATGTACCACTGTCCACCACTGGATTAAAAATCTCATTATAATTACCAGTGGCCTATAGCACCAATTATTACACATTAGTGAGTTGCTGTCTGCCAGCACTCACATAAAGAATATTAGAGAACCATAGCATAGACTCTGTCATATCAGTGATCACTAAGTAGAAAATCTACTTAGAGAGGGTGTACGTGATAATTTCTTGGTGATATAATTGTTAAATAGCTTTATATTCCTATATAGTAACCATTGCTACAGTGTTTGTTCAGTAACAGAGGTCTCCCCTTCTCTCTATCAGAAAATACATAGTCAGGTGGGAGGATACCAATTTCATCCAATCAGGAGAGAGAACTCACAAGGGATACTGGATAAACACGTGACATTGGGGATGACACAAATAAATGAGCAGACATAATTGGAACTGGAACTCTATAACATCAAAGCTGATAAAACATTTTTGTGGCGTTCTCGGGATTACATTTGTAACCCACCTGAGAAATGTTGTTCTGGTTTATTAAAGGCTGAGAGAGACAGGGAGACAGACCCCTATTACTGAACAAACACACTCTAAAGTATAGCAATGATTACTATCACAATATAGAGCTTTAACTTAATACTCTTTTTGTTTTAACCAAAATATATCACTTACAGCACCTTTAAACATGCCACTATGAAATAAAAAAATACTACATATACAATTGGGTATGGCAAGGTATGGCAGGTCCCATATCTTGGCTCCAGAAAAAAAAAAATATATATATATATATATATATATATATATATATATATATATATATATTTGGGGGGGTTTGACTTCACTGAAGAGGCAACCTGATGTCAGTGATAATGAACTAAGACCCCTTTTATTAATACAGAGTCAAAATCCTTAGTGTTTATTCATCTCTTTGTACTCAGAGAGTGTACAAATGTAACCAAATGGACCCACCAGGGTCCATATGGTTACATTTGTACACTCTCTTGAGTTAGAGGGAATGTAAGTGGTATCTTTTTGTGAAAACAAAAAGTTTCTTTTTATTGTATAAATTATAAAGCTCTACAGTATATTCTGATAGTAATCATTGCTAGGGTGTTCGTTAAGAGCTCTCTAGCTCTTAATGTAGCATCACAATCATTTTAAACACTTTAACCTTTTATACTTTGGCTATTCAAAAATAGCAGATCTACAAGCTCATAGCGCTATGAGCTTGTATATCTGCTATTTTTGAAAAAAATCTTGAACATTAGTGAACATTTTTAACACAAATCAGGGTCCCCGGCACAACATATTTTCAGATGGGGTTCCGCAGCCAAATATTTATCAATTTGGGGGTCCTTGACATGAAAAAGTTTGAGAACCACTGCTTTACACAGACCAGGGATCGACTGGGGGATCTCGCAAAGCTCCTCACATCTCCTTACACAGACTGGGATCTCCGTGGATCCAGTGGCAGATCTGGGCGTACTTGGCCGGCGTGATCCTCACCGCCACGTTGAAGTCCCTCTGCTCGCCTCCCTCCAGCTCCACCCCACCGGTGCCCCGAGAACACCCCGATCACCCTCCGCTGGAACCTCCCCCGTCGCCCGTCGGCTCCTCCCCCTCCCGCCGTCGCCGCCCCCTCCTCTCCCGCCCTCTGGCGGACGTAGACGCCGGCGCCCCCGCCGCGCCCTGCCGGGCGTCGCACCGCTGGTACATGAGGTCGTCGGACTCCTGGGTGACGGAGCAGAAGCGGTACACCACCTTCTCGTCCCCGCCGTTGCCCGCCGTTCAGCGGGCCCTTGTCCGAGTCGTAGGCCGAGAAGTGGATCCTGGCCAGGGGCGTGGCCGCCGGCGCCACGCCCACCTCCATGTGCCTCTGCGACACGCGCCGCCTCAGCTCCAGGAGCGCGTAGTCGTAGTCGGCCGAGACGGAGTCGGAGTCGGAGTTGTTGGCGGCGCTCTCGGCCGGCCGGATCCAGCCTCGGGGGACGTGCGTCTGTTTGACGCGCGACCAGCGGAACACGGGCTGTTTCTTGGGCTCTGCGGCGGCGGCGGCGCCGCGCCGCACGCGGTTGAGCTCGGGGCGTTGGCCGATCGCCCGCTCCTCCTCCTCCTCCTCCGTTCCGTCCTCTCCCTCTCCCTCCCTGCCTCGCCCGCCCTTCCTCTCTCTCGCCGCGTGGCCGTCCACAGCTGTTCAT
>NC_137616.1:44732671-44740171 GCF_963280865.1 Gymnoscopelus braueri | reverse complement strand
ATTTAACCACTTAACGTACGCCCCATATAGGGCTCTTTGCACGGCAGCCATATTGGAAAAGAAAATTGGGCCTCCTCCTTACTTCCTCCACAGGTCTTACCACTTATGCTAATGAAGGCTCTGTTCCATTCAGTGTTGCACAGTGGTTCTCAAACTTTTTTTTTAATTTCGACGACGCTTTGCCAATCGGCTATTTTCAGCGAAAGCTTTCCCCACATTAACAGAAAACAGAAAAGACACTAGTATAGAGCCATGAGGGACTCCCGTTTAAGTGGTTAACATATAGGGTTTAGTGAACTCCCTTCTTCAGAGAGGGGCTGAGATGAATGGATGAAGAAAGAAGGCATGTGTGTGTGTGTGTGTGTGTGTGTGTGTGTGTGTGTGTGTGTGTGTGTGTGTGTGTGTGTGTGTGTGTGTGTGTGTGCGTGCGTTATTACAGTCATGACTGCCACTGGGGTCCAGACCAGGGCTCTTCAACGTTCGCCAGTCGATTTGCAGATTAAACTTTTCACAGCGTGAGGCGTTGTGTGTGCTTGTAGATCGGCTATTTTCGGCTAATGTTCCCCTGCTATAGGGTTCAAGTGATTAAAGGTCTTATGACATTCATTTTCCTTTTCTTTTCTTTTTTTGGGGGGTTTTATGACCTCTATTACACCCCAAACAACTGAACTTTGAACATTCAGTGGATTTTTTGGTCGTCTGGGGTTTTCTGAATATTTAGGCTTAAAAAAGTGCTGGGATTGGCCCCTTGACTTTGACATCATAGTCCCTTAATCCCGCCCCCTTTTTAATGTGTTGTAAAACTGAATGTCATGAGACCTTTAATGTAAAAAAAAAGTTTCAATCACAAAAAGATTTGGAGACCTGTTGAAGACCCCGTGGTTTAGACCATTAGCAAGACGGACACAAGAACTCTTTGCAACATGTGTGATGTCATCGTTTGATGTTGCGTCATCACTCAGCGACGTCGTTTGATGTCATCATCAGTCAGGGACGTTTACTTCTCTCGACTGGGAACCGTGTTCTTTGTAGTCAGATAGATGCCTTGAAGCTCAGCTTTGATTGCTGGTTGTCTGACTCTAAGGGATTATCAGTGGTGTAAAGTAACTAAGTACATTTACTGTACTTAAGTACACTTTTGAGGATTTTTTACGTTACTGGAGTATTTCCCATTTTCAGTACTGTAACTTCTACTCGCCACTACATCTCAGAGGCAAATATTGTACTTTTACTCAACTACAATTATTTAAAAAACTTTTGTTACTAGTTATTTTTCAGATATAAATTATGATATTATGAAACATACATTAATGACTTTTTAGCCCTATTTTATACATAGGCTATTTGAAAATAGCCGATCTAGAAGCTCACAACGCGTCGCGATGCGACGCGTTGTGAGCTTATAGATCAGCTATTTTCAAACATTTTAGTACTTTTACTTTTGGTACTTTAAGTATATTTTGATGCCAATACTTTTGTACTTTCACTCAAGTAACATTTTGAAGACTGGCCTTTTACTTAAGTAAAATATCTGAGTACTTCTTCCACCTTTGTGGATATAACACCTTCATGGATGCAATTTAACATTCTCAGATCTTACGCCCGATGCAAAACGACGCAAAGCGTGTCATTGCTACAACTCTTCACACCCAGCACCCACGTATACAGTAGTGTATGCAGCGAAATGTATTAGCCCCCTGTCTGTGCCGCCCACGGTCTTCCCCGTCCAGACATCATTATATCTCTTGGCGTTGTGCGTGCGGCTGTTCTGGTGATGCCAGGAAGATGAGGACATGCTCGCCACTATACTGCCTCCTCCCACGCTCCACGTCTGCTTCCCCTCGCACTTTCACTCCGCTCAGCAGAAAACGGCTCGCTTGTCCTCCAAACTTGTCCAAATCTCTATTTAAGTATAGCAATGTGCCAGGTGCAGGTATGCTGGCGCACCTGGCTCTTAACGACTTAAACCCTATATGGTTGACCGGAGTCCCTCAGGGCTCTGTTCTAGGGTCTTTTACGTTTTCTGTTATTGTGGGGAAAGCTTTCGCTGACAATATAGCCGAACCGACAAGCTCACAGGCTGTTGTGAGCCTGTCGATCTGCTATTTTCTGCGAAAGCTTTCCCCACATTGAGGGTGCTGGGATTTAAAGGATCTACACCATGAAATTAAAAAATAAATAATAATATTTAATATCATATTGTTTATGTCCCTCAACCGTTTTTCAAAAGGTTTGAGCCTAAATCAAGCCTCAGATATAGTCATTCCAACTAACTTCTCTCTGGCTTATAAAGCACTTTCACCTGCATTACCACATTGTCCTGTTTGGCACGGGGTGCTATTGAGCCAGTTTGTATGCATGTTATCTCCTGGTTCTGTGAGGAAAACGTAAAAAAAAAAAAAATTAAAAAAAAAGATTTTTTGTTTTGTTTTTTTGGTTGGAACTGAAAAACGGGAGGGATTGCACCCTGACGTGACGTGACGTCACGTCAGGGTGCAATCAGTTTGGCCTGTTTTGAGACCAATTTATAGAAAACCCCAGATTTGCTGTGAAAACCTGAGTGTTCAAACTGGGGTATTTTGGGGGATAGAAGAGAGGTAGGGCCCGGGGAGACCAACACACACAAAAAATAAGAAAAAGTAAAAATTCATGGTGTAGTCCCTTTAAGTGGTTAAAGGCAATGGGAGATGACACACTGAATGGTTTAAATGTTACGCGTAAAACACACTAGTTTTTTTTTTTCAAAGAGACTAAATACAACCCCATTGCACCCTGTGCCTCACTTTGCGCCCCAGATTATGTGCCGTGCAACTAGAAAAACATGGAGAATGCATTTGTGCCATATTATGCGCTTTGGACCATGCTGTGTTGATTGTTTGACAAGGACCCTCAAAGGAGGGTTAAACTAGTACTCAGGAGTTTGCTGTGTATGGCTTTTGTATGGCTTGAGTGTAATTCCCTTCTTGTCTAGTTTACAAACCATGAACACCGAGGACTTTATTGCTTTGCAACTTCTTGCGTAAAGAACAGAATACGTGCACTTTTTTTGTGTTTTTGCATGCGTGTGCGTGCGTGTGTGTGCGTGTGCGTGTGCGTGTGCGTGTATGTATGTGTGTGGCTGTGTGTCAGTGCGGGGTGCATTTCACGCTGACTGTGTGTACATATGATGACACATGTATAGAAACAGTGGTCCTTAAACCTTTTAATTTAAAATACCCTCATAACTCTGAGAGCGTACAAATGGAACCAAAATGTCCACTCTCAGAGTTACGGACCCGCAAGGGTCCATTTGGAACGCTCCCTCACAGAACCCTGAGGGGTCCCTGGACCCCAATTTTTGAGAACCACTGATATATAGACTCAAGAATCAATGTGTTGTATTATTCATGTCTCGACTCTTATGTCTGTCTGCCATTATAGTCCCAGTGTGGAGATGAAGGTTGACTGTTAACCCCCCCTTCTCTGCCCTCATGCTGCAATGGGAACGGCCCGGTCCTCTTTGTTCTGGGACGGTATTATGCTTCTTTGGTATGTTTTGGGTTTGAACCCCCTCCCTCAGAGCCCGCCGGGGGAGACGCCCAGCCCGCCCCTCTTGCCGCCGCCGCCCCCGGAGTCGAACTCATGTCAGGTAATATTATACCCCCCCCATCGCCGAAATAAGCACTCACCCCCACCAGTGTTGCCAGATGTACCATAATTATCGTGTTTGTATTTAACCCTCTGTACGATGTATACGATCAATAATGCCAGAAATGCCCAATGTACGATAATACCACATATCACAACAACAAAAAAGTGTGCGACATTTACTAGATTCCATGGCTGCTGATTCGGCATCCGGTTTGGCTTTTCAAAATAAGTCAGTGAATCAGTAAGTCTGACCCTAGATCTGTACTTTAAAAACACCGGTTGCGTCTTTCCAGTCCAGTTCCAGGCTTTTATTTGTGTACGGTCCAGGAAGTTGTGTGATTCCACACACCATATGTGATGCCTTTTTGTCTCGTATACGAGTCTCAAACAAGGTTGTTTCTTACAATTAATACGCTATTTCTAATCACATCTTTACACTTGTGATTTCTCTTTTTTGGTTGGGTATGATAGTTTTCTTTCAAATACGATCGTTTCCCATCTGGCAACACTCACCCCCACCCACACCCCCCACACACCAATGCATGGCATGTGTACAACAACACCAAGCCTTCACTGCACTGAAACATGTGACTACAGCATATTTGTTACATACAGCGTTTTGCATTATTTTTAACCAGAATATGCTATGCTGACTGGCTGTGTCTGTTAGTTACACATGTGGTTTGTTTGGTGATAATAATCTATTTGAGCCGTTTCTACTGAACAAGAACTAAACGACATACTGATGACTAAAGTGCGATCATTCACAGAGTCCCTGTTATGTTTGGTGTAAGTGAACTATGTTCTAATGGTAATAATTGTTATAAAATGTTTGTTCAGTAACAGGGGTCTCCTCGTCTCTCCGGCTCATTCAGTAAACAGAAAATATATTTTCGGGTCAGGATACTAATTTTATCCAGAACCCCACAAAGATTATTCAGCTTCAGATTTATAGTGTTCCTGTCATGGTATGAGACACGTTTTGGACCCAAGTGCAGAACCACACAGGCAGGCAGGCAGAGGAGGTTCAATGATTATTTATTAACAAACTCAGGATACAAACTGAACAGCATTAAAGCAGGACATACAAGGGCAGGACACGCCATGACATTAACTACAATCTGACAAGCGCATATTGAACACAGGGAGGTTTAAATAGACACAAGTCTAACAAGACACAGGTGAAACTCAAAAACAATCAACACAGGGATTGGGCTGGGAGACTAACAGGACACAGGTGGAGAAATAAGTAATCACAGGGAGGTGAGACCATAGATATATATATCTATGGGTGAGACAACACAGGTAGCAACAACTAAGGGAGACAGGAAACACTAGGAACAACACTACACAATAAAAGTACAAGGAGAACAAGAAACAATAGGAACGATACATAAGATACAAGGATCCTGACAGTTCCAGTGCAATTGTATCTGCCCATTGTGTTTTTTTCCCCCACCCTCACTTTGTTCAATTCCGATTTCACTTGCTTATCCTGTATTCTGTATGTCCTTTCTCCTGATTAAAACTAAAAAAAAAGCTAAAACAAATAAGTGTATCGAATAAACAAGATACAATAAAATAAGAGTTTGTACAACTAGTTAACAACAAGTAGGCAAGGCGAAGAGGAAGGGTAGTGTTTCCTGAAGAGGTGGGTTTTCAGCCTGCGGCGAAAGATGGGCAGTGACTCTGCTGTCCTGACATCAGTGGCGAGTTCATTCCACCACTGTGGGGCCAGAACAGAAAAAAGTTGTGACCGTGTAGATCGGCCAGAAGGGCCACTGAGCGATGAGGCAACCAGTCGCCCCGAGGTGGCCGACCGAAGTGGTCGGGCAGGGGTGTAAGCATCGACCATAGCCCGGAGGTAAGAAGGAGCTGTTCCTTTCACTGCCCTATAGGCTAGCACCAGGGTTTTAAACTGGATGCGAGCCGCTACGGGGAGCCAGTGTAGAGAACGGAGAAGGATAGGTGTGTAGGAGAACTTGGGGCGGTTGAACACCAGACCCATGTTGCTGAACAAATATTCTATGGCAATGATTACTACCGGAATGTATACACTTAATTTGACCAAATAAATGTCACTTACACCAGCTTGGAGCGTTACTGTATGTTTGAGTGTGATCACATTAGTTTTGTCACCATCACAGATACATAATGTAATGTTGCAGTGGTTATTATTAATTATAATCTCAGGGGGAGAGGGGGGTCTCAATGATCTTTTCCTTAATTCATTTATTTTCATTTCACTGAGCAACCGGTGGTAACCTTGGTAACTGCGTTACCGGGGCAACGGGAGGCTGCGCTCTCACCTGTGTGATCGCCGGTCATCTCCTTTTTCCTGCATGTTTACGCAACTGATGATGGACTCCAAATATCATTGTGCACTGTAGCAATCCTGAGTGTCAATCGAACTCTGTGAGCACGCAGATGGAACCAAATGGACCCGTGGGGGTCCATTTGGTTCCATCTGCGTGCTCACAGAGTTCAATTTAAGCCGCGATCATTATTTCAACGAATAAAACGTTATTTGATCTGATAACTATAGCGGTGGTCTCTCTATTCTTCCATTGACACGTTTAGCGAGGACTGCCTCTTAGACGAGGTTATTTTATTTTATTTTATTTTAGTTTCATCACAATACAACTTCAACCCAGAATGTTCACATTCCACATAAAAGTGTAATGGAACACTTACTTCCAATTTGGTCCTGAAAAATATCAACACAATAAATAGTCCAATAAATTGCATACATTAGCACACAGAGCAGCTCATTCCAAAGAGAAATTAGAGTTGTAGAAATATGGTCCCCGCCGGGTTCGAATCCCGGCTAAAATAGTTAATTGGACATAATAGCCTACATCTTTATGGAACGTGGCTTCTAATGGACACTCTGGATATTGCCGTGTAACTATGGCTTTAAGGCTTAACTATTTCTCTCTCTCTCTCTCTCTCTCTCTCTCTCTCTCTCTCTCTCTCTCTCTCTCTCTCTCTCTCTCTCTCTCTCTCTGTGTTTATTTTGTTCATTCATGTTCATTCTGAAATGGATTCATGTTCACCTGCCCCTTTAAAACCTCACCGCTCTCTCTCTCTCTCTTGGCCTTCTGTCTCTCTCTCTCCATCTGCCTCTGCTGGTGGCTGGCTCTTTGCTTTTTGCTTCCTGCCGTGCGATTGGGTGAGTTCCTCCTGGCTTCCTCCATGACACGCTCTAATTTCCCACAGTGCACTGCTGCATTGCAGCACAGTTCAGTAGGTGCAGCATGCAGGGCTCAGCTGTGCCGACGTCGCTTTACCACAACGTTAGAGCTGAGCATGATTTATGCTTCGCCAGAGTGTCACATAAATGGACTCTCTATGGAGTTGAATTAAGACATCCAAGGGTGTGATGTGCTGTAGTAAATTAACATCTATACAGTCATCTAAGACAGTGGTTCTCAAAGGATTTTGAGAGCGCGCCCCGAAAAGGTTGAGAACCACACTTAAGTACAGTTTTGAGGTATTTTTTACTTTATTGGAGTATTTCCAATTTTCTGTACTTTTACTTCTACTCCACTACATCTCAGAGACAAATATTGTGCTTTTACTCCACTACAATTATTTGAAAACTAGTTACTTTGTAGATTTTGATTATTATTACAAAACATACACTAACCACTTCAGCCCTATATACATTTAGACCATTTGAAAATAGCAGATCTACAAGCTCACAATGCGTCGCGACGCGACGCATTGTGAGGTTATTGATACTTTTACTTAAAGGAGGAGTTCACCCAAAAAATTACTTATTTTCTATCAATTACACACCCCATGAAGCCTTGATTTCATGGATTTATTTTTGTTTTTGTGGCATTCCTAAGACAATAATTTGATGAC
>NC_137616.1:44682671-44727671 GCF_963280865.1 Gymnoscopelus braueri | reverse complement strand
AGGCTTCCCACCGGCTGGCGCCGCGCCAGGATCACCGGTAAAAATTGCGGGACAACCACATGCATGCACACGCACGCATGTACACACACACACACACACACACACACACACACACACACACAGAGACACACAGGTTTGTCTTACTACAATTTACAATTTAGGCATTTAGACGCTCTTATTGGAAGCTGTTCTGACGGGCGCATACGTCACGGCTTAACAACAGAATTCATACATTTTCAGCACCACTGCACCAGTTGCACCACTGAAGACAGAGATCTCCTCCCTCCCTCTCTCTCTCTCCTCCCTCCCTCTCTCCCCCCCACCCTCCCCCCTCCTTCTGTGCGGGCTCTAACACAGGCTCACACACATATAGTTGTAGTTATAGTTATAGTCATAGTTATCGTGCGAATCGTGTGAATGGCGCTTTATACTTCATTGTACGCAGTGTGTCGTGCACCATTGCAAATAACAGCCAATCTGTTAAAGCTTCACTGCGACGTGTACAGCTCAGCTTGTAGATCGGCTCTTTTATAATGGTGTACGATACCGGCAACTCCCTGTAGGCAACTCCAGCCCTTTAAAACCCCTAAATGTTAATCTCCAAATGCCTATTAACCCGAATGTTTTTCCAAACTGTAACCGTAAAAAATTATAAATAAGAATTGTTTAACCATAAAACACCCATTTTCTCTTGTGAGGATCAATGAAGAATGGTCCTCACAAAATGTTTATTTCTCAAATGTTGTGATAATTGTGAGGACATTCGGGCCCTCACATGTATATCGTCTCTCTATCGGGTGGAAACCTCATTATGTTCAAGACTGTTCAGGGTTCAAAATAGCAAATAGCGAAATAGCGAAAGTAGCAGATCTACAAGCTTTAAACGCGTCGCTTCGCGCCGCGTTTCAAGCTTGCAGATCTGCTACTTTTGATGCTTTTTTGTGACGCTGTGGTATAGACCAAGTAGGGCATTAATTTACGGGAAAAACACGCAAAGTTAGAGTATGGAGATAAGAGGTTTCTGACCCACAGCAACGCTATGCAAGTACACACACGCACGCACGCACGCACGCACGCACGCACGCACGCACGCACGCACGCACGCACGCACGCACGCACGCACGCACGCACACACACACACACACACACACACACACACACACACACACACACACACACACACACACACACACACACACACACACACACACACACACACACACACACACACACACACACACACACAATGGTGTTTTAATGGTGATGGTGAGCAGAATGAAACAGTGGACGTGTGTATATGTGTGTATCACAGATGTCTCCGGGCGTCGCCCAGAGCCCACGAAGACCCCCTCCCCCCAGGAACGCCCTGGACGACCTCAACATCAAAGACTTCATGTAGAACTGCCCCGTTACCCATAAGCCCCCAAGGTAAGCCCCGCTGTCTGTCTGTCTGTCTGTCTGTCTGTCTGTCTGTCTGTCTGTCTGTCTGTCTGTGTGTGTGTGTGTGTGTGTGTGTGTGTGTGTGTGTATATATATATATATATATACCCACATAATGTAGGACACTGCCACTTATTGCAAGTGGCAGCCATACTGACAAATCATTCTGTTCAAAGGTGTTGCATCTACAGTATGTCACCTATCAGTCTGTCCTCTAGTTTGTCTGTCTGTCTGTCTGTCTGTCTGTCTGTCTGTCTGTCTGTCTGTCTGTCTGTCTGTCTGTCTGTCTGTCTGTCTGTCTGTCTGTCTGTCTGTCTGTCTGCTGCATTATATCTGCGATGCTGTTGCCTTCTCTCTGTCTCCAATTAATTTCTTTCTCTCTCTCTGTCTCCCTCCAGTGGTTACTGTTGTGTCTGGAGCTCTGTGGATCTGGATGAGTGCACACCCTCCGTCAGTCCGTCACTTCCTTCCTTCCTTCCTTCCTGCCTTCCCTCCATCCTAGCCCCGCCCACGTCCGCCCCCGTCCGCCAATCAGCCATCATCAGCTCTACTACGATCAGCCCCGAGAAGCCCCGCCCAGAGAAGCCCCGCCCCCCACTCCTCCCTCCCCCTAATCTAATGTTGTAGCACAACCGTGAATGTGAAACCCTAGAAATACAGAGAACATAACTTCTGTTTACGTGCGTGTGAGTGTGTGTGTAACTTCAATGTTAACCTTTACTTAATATACTATGAGGAAAAAAAACTAAACAAAATCAACGATAAAAACAAAAAACTGAAGAAAAAAAAAACTAAACGTGTTTAGATTCGTTCTGGATTCCCTTGCATATCAGCTGACTTTGGAAATGGTGCATATATGTTGGTTTTAGCCTATTTTCGCGCATCTCTCTCTCCCCAGACAAAAGGACTTTGTTGTTTAAATGTTGGACTGTGTTCGGTGTGCGTAAACCTCACTGGCCAATCCCCTGCCCCCCCCTCTCTCTCTCTCTCTCGTCTTATAAACTGCTGTCCAATTTTAATACCGGAGCTGGGTTTTAAAGATGTCACCAAACTTTGTCCGTGCAGCGTCCCTTGTTCTGGGACAAAGATGTTTAGTGATAGTGTTGAAAACAGGAGGGGGGCCTCGCGTAGAGCCCTGAGGGACTCAACTAATTATAGGGTTTAAGCGTTTATAGGGGCCGTCCACCGCACCGAGCGCTATAAATGTAACTATAACTGTTTATCGTTCACCGCTGTCATCGTTAGAGTTGTGGCCATCCACTTGAGTTAAAACAATATCGTTATAGTTAAATTTATAGCTTTTAGTGCTTGGTTGGGACGGCCCCGACCAAGCACTATATAACTAACTATATCATTCACTATTGTCTTTGTTATTGTTGTGGTGTTGACTCGACTTGAGTTAGAACAATTTTTTTTACGCTATCTTTATAGATATGGTGCTTGGTGGCCCTTTACACAGTAAAATCCTGACTGATGCTTTAACTGTGCGTGTGTACAAATGCAACCAATCCATTTGCACACTCGCAGAGTTTAAAACTGGATACATTGAACACTGAGGATTTTACTGTGTACCAACATTTGACCAGCCATCCCGTCTCTTCAAGCCTGTTTTCGAGAACAGTTCTGGATCAATTGTGTGACCTTTTTGGACGGTGCAACTCGCACTATATCGTAGAACAAATAATGGTACTTATAAACTTCCACTTTGTTCAGGTCAATTTTTTTTATCTTTACTTTGTCTGTTTTGGGGGGGAGGGGGGGATCGTCTTGAATTGACACTTGCAAAAAATTGTGGACTGTGTTCAAATTGACCAATGCATTTTAGAATAGCTTGATGATAGATTATGTTATTTTTCTTTAATGTCTTTTGTTTTGAGAGGAAAATGTATCATATATTTTAGTTATGTCAACAAATACCGGTGGAAAAAAATTGCAAGCAGAGAAAATGCCCCGCCTCCTCTTGTACATATCTATTAACCCGAGGCAGTGTTGATTATTGAATGCAAACTCAGCCCCCAAAGTGTTTACTGTGGCTCCCCTTGCTGGTGTGGAGTGGTACTGCATCATTAGCATGCATCATGGAGGTCACTCTGGGTTCCTGTACTTTCAAAAAGCCAAAATTCCAACACAAAAACTAATCTGCCTACTTGTTTTGCCGTGTGTCACAGAGAAATTGGTGACCTGCCAAAATATGTGCCCATCGTGTTGACTTCACGTAACGTCAATGTCCGAAGTAAATCACTGTTGTTTGTTTCTTACTAGAGTTAAACCTAGTATACTCTGTTAGTAAACAAACAGCTGTGATTTGCTTTCGGATGTTGACGTCCACAAGATGGTCACGTATTTGTGAAGGACACCAATTTCACTGTCACGTAACACATCAGGTATACAGAAATCTTGAATATTGGAATTTGGCTCAAGGGCCTCTCTCCTCAGCCTTGTTCCGCACGTGACATTTGACAGAATTTAACGGCTTTCAACCTGGCGTCACTCTTTTGTGACTCGTACGACAAAGTACGGGATAGGGCTTAAGTGGTGTTAAATGTCCAAGTAAGTCGACGTTGTCAGCTCGTAAATGGAAAAGGCGAGGAAACAGGTGCGGATATTGAATGGAACGTGGCCCCAATAGTCCTCCCAAGGTTATCGTGAAGCAGTGGTCCGTACGGTCGTTTGCGTCCATTTTTTCTGGAAGTTGTGGAGACTCTTTCACTGTAAAAGCACTCAAATATAAACACTGGATGTTCTGTGTGTCGTTTATTTCCAAAAGAGAAAAAAAAAAAACGTGACTGTATCTTATCTCCATTGTGGCATTAACAAAAAGTGTTGAATGAAAAGATGACGAATAACAATAAAAAAGACAATTAAAAACACATTGAACAAAAAAAAAGAAAGTGGATTACGTAAATGTTTGCTAAAGTACTCATTCGAAGGCTGTTTTGTTTTTGTTTTGTTTCGGGGAGAGGGGGGGAGGTTGAGGAGGGGAGTTTATGGATGGAATCATCCCACTGCCCCTCTATACCCGGCTACCCCTCCGCACCCCACCCCCACCCCCGCCCCACCCCTCCGATCCATTTGCATGTTGAGTCCAAATGAGATGCAATAAAATACAAATAGACTGATCCAAACGACCATCACGCCTCATCACTTTATGTCTATAGATCTGCTTTTGTTGGCTGATAAATGTACCGTGTTGTTCTTCCAATCCAACATTCAGTTTGTTCACCATCAGCATGTCAACATGTGTGTAACATCATAACGTGTGGTCTATACCGAGACTCCCTCTTTTCCCAGGGTTTCACAGTTAGGTGGCCGTGGTTTTGAGGTTAGGGTTTTCAGGCATATAGGGCATAGCAGTGGCGGCCATTTTCTGGTTCCACTTCAAAATAGTCAATGCATTTTTCCCATTGACATTTCCAAAAATATTTATATCAATTCATTTAAGCCTAGAATCAAGCCATCCAGGATCCTGGTGAATCATGACCATAAAAAAAAAAAATCTGTGATTTTATTTTATTTTATATTTAATTATATGATATACTATATTTAATAAATACGCTTTGTTTTGCCGTTTTAAAACGTTTTTTTCACAGAATCAAATGTTTTATGGTCATGATTCACCAGGACCCTGGATGGCTTGATTCTAGGCTTAAAATAATTGATATAAATATTTTTGGAAATGTCAATGGGAAAAATGCATTGAGTATTTAGAAGTGGAACCAGAAAATGGCCGTCACTGCTATGCCCTATAGTTTCTGTGAGGTTATGGTTTCTGTGAGGTTATGGTTAGGTTTAGGCATAGAAGTTGTGAGGTTAGGGTTAGGATTAAGGTTAGGGATATGGCACACAGTATTAGGGGGGGTACCCGGGGTCGAAACACTCGGAAATAAGGGAGTCCCGTGGTAGAACCAGTACTAGTAGCCTACTGTTTCTTCAACATAACTTTAAAGATGAAGCCTTACTGACACCTTGTGGTCTTAGATAATACCATAATAATAATGATCACAAATACCTTAGTTTTTTTGTTGCAAGCATTACCAGACATAATCAATAATCTGTATATGAGTGATTTCAATGCAATGACTAATTATTAGTGACATGACCAGCTAAAAGCATTCAAACCTGTTAACCACAATGTTAACAGCACATTAAAAAGCATTCATTTTGCAAACAGCATCCATCCATTCTCTGAGAAATCCTGACGGTCAATTTAACCCAGAGAGCTCTCAGAGTTAAATAAACCTGTGGATTTCACAGTGTATTTATTGTAGCTACTATATACAGACTGCAGAGGCAGTCTAAGTCCCTCTCAAATAATCATACCTCAGGTATAATTATATTATAATATCTGATACAATTATTAAAATTATGATTAAGTATATTTTCTTTTTAATATCAATGCGTTGCTGTATCGACATTTAGAATACTTTTTTTTAAGTAAAAAACAAATATACAAAAATAACAAAAATAGCAGATCTGCAAGCTCGAGTGTTGTGAGCTTGTTGATCGGCTATTTTCACAATTTGAAATAGGGTTTAAGTGGTTCATTCATAATATATTTTGTAAGGGGAAAAAAGTAACCCTCCAAAAATATACTTTTAAGTACAGTACTCAAGTAAATGTACCACTGTCCACCACTGGATTAAACTTCTCATTATAATTACCAGTGGCCTATAGCACCAATTACACATTATAGTCCATGAGCCAGAGCCCCAAAATTGAGCAATGATTATCGAAAGAGTGGGCAAAACCAAACCTATATTAAATTGTTCATAAGGTCAATACGAGTAAATAAATATATGATAACCTTTCCACAGGAGCAGCTTTTTCATGGTTATCACACATTTTGTTATTTTCCCCATACGTACATGACAGGTGAAAAAATGACAACATTTTAAAAAGAGTTATCATAATGAAACTTCCTGAGTCGATTACTTACATGAAGACAATGATTTATCGTATTACAAGTTTTCTGAAATTGTATATTTAAATATGCAAATTAGGCATTAGGAAAATATGCCCACATTTGCATAACTTTCCAGAATCAACATTGGAACATTGGACAAAGCCAGAGTCAACATACTTATTTCATTTTGTTAAGATGTTGGAGGCAAAGGTTTTTAACGAGGGAATATTCAATATCTGGCTCAATTTTGGGGCTCTGGCTCATGGACTAAATGCCTAATTTGCATATTTAAATATACAATTTCAGAAAACTTGTAATACGATAAATCATTGTCTTCATGTAAGTAATCAACTCAGGAAGTTTCATTATGATAACTATTTTTTTAATTTTGTCATTTTTTCACCTGTCATGTACGTATGGGGAAAATAACAAAATGTGTGATAACCATGAAAAAGCTACTCCTGTGGAAAGGTTATCATATATTTATTTACTCGTATTGACCCTATGAACAATTTAATATAGGTATGGTTTTGCCCACTCTTTCGATAATGAAATTTTGTCTGGCTCATGGACTATTAGTAGAGTTGCTGTCTGCCAGCACTCACATAAAGAATATTAGAGAACCATAGCATAGACTCTGTCGTATCACTAAGTAGAAATCTACTTAGAGAGGGTGTACGTGATCATTTCTTGGTGATATCATTGTTAAATAGCTTTATATTCCTATATAGTAACCATTGTTACAGTGTTTGTTCAGTACAGGGGTCCTCTCCTTCTCTCTATCAGAAAATACATGTTCAGGTGGGAGGATACCAATTTCATCCAATCAGGAGAGAGAACTCACAAGGGATACTGGATCAACAAGTGACATTGGGGATGACACAAATAAATGAGCAGACAGAATTGGAACTGGAACTCTATAACATCAAAGCTGTTAAAACGTTCTCAGGATTACATGTGTAACCCACCTGAGAAATGTTTGTTCTGTTTATTAAAGAGGAGACAGGGAGACCCCTATTACTGAACAAACACACTCTAAGTATAGCAATGATTACTATCACAATATAGAGCTTTAACTTCAAACACTTATTGTTTTAACCAAAATATATCACTTACAGCACCTTTAAACATGCCACTGAAATAAAAAAAAATACCATATACCAGGGGCGTCATTTGGGTATGGCAAGGTATGGCAGGTGCCATATCTTGGCTCCAGAAAAAAAAAATCATGAATAGTAGCCTAATGCAGGTGTAAGACCATTGCGTTTGCATTGTGTTATAGGTATAATGCATAGTTTTCTATGCATTTCGGGGGTTTTGACCCCCCCAAAATAATTTCTAATCTCTGGGAGTTGGCAACCCAAACCTTGCCATACATTATCTTTTGCTGAACTGACACCACTGCCATATACAGTAATGTTTTTTGACTGCACAGTACACATTAGCCTATGAGCTTGTTTCATTGTGTCATGCGGTATGTATGTCATCACACTGATGATGACACGGTGCTCTGAATGGAAACCTCTCCTTAACAACTCATGGCATTTCTGCTAAATACATTCTCACACGATACATGAACCCTGTCTGTAGCTTTCCTACACTTATGTGGGACCTGCACTTATGTGGGACCTGTGCTGATGTGGGGGTCGACAACCCCGACTACATGAGGGACGTCACTGAAGAGGCAACCTGATGTCAGTGATAATGAACTAAGACCCCTTTCATTAACACATTCAGTCAAAATCCTTTGTGTTCATTCATCTCTTTGTAACTCAGAGAGTGTACAAATGTAACCAAAATGGACCCACCAGGGTCCATTTGGTTACATTTGTACACTCTCTGAGTTAGAGGGAATGTAAGTGGTATTTCTTTGTGAAATTATAAAAATTATAAATTATAAAGCTCTATATTCAGTAATCATTGCTATAGGGTGTTTGTTAAAGAGCTCTCTAGCTCTTAATGTAGCATCACAATCATTTTAAACACTTTCACCTTTTATACTTTGGCTATTCAAAAATAGCAGATCTACAAGCTCATAGCGTGTATATCTGCTATTTTTGAAACATCTTGAACATTAGTGAACATTTTTAACACAAATCAGGGTCCCCCGGCACAACACATTTTCAGATGGGGTTCCGCAGCCAAATATTTATCAATTTGGGGGTCCTTGACATGAAAACGTTTGAGAAACCACTGCTTTACACAGACCAGGGGATCGACTGGGGGATCTCGCAAAGCTCCTCACATCTCCTTACACAGACCTGGGATCTCCGTGGATCCAGTGGCAGATCTGGGCGTACTTGGCCGGCGTGATCCTCACCGCCACGTGAAGTCCCTCTGCTCGCCTCCCTCCAGGCTCCACCCACCGGTGCCCCGAGAACACCCCGATCACCCTCCGCTGGAACCTCCCCCGTCGCCGTCAGCTCCTCCCCTCCCGCCGTCGCCCGCCCCCCTCCTCTCCCCCCCGCCCTCTGGCGGACGTAGACGCCGGCCCCCCGCCGCGCCCTGCCGGGCGTCGCACCGCTGGTACATGAGGTCGTCGGACTCCTCGGTGACGGAGCAGAAGCGGTACAACCACCTTCTCGTCCCCGCCGTTGCCCGCCGTTCAGCGGGGCCCTTGTCCGAGTCGTAGGCCGAGAAGTGGATCCTGGCCAGGGGCGTGGCCGCCGGCGCCACGCCCACCTCCATGTGCTTCTGCGACACGCGCCGCCTCAGCTCCAGGAGCGCGTAGTCGTAGTCGGCCGAGACGGAGTCGGAGTCGGAGTTGTCGGTGGCGCTCTCGGCCGCCCCGGATCCAGCCTCGGGGGACGTGCGTCTGTTTGACGCGCGACCAGCGGAACACGGGCTGTTTCTTGGGCTCTGCGGCGGCGGCGGCGCCGCGCCGCACGCGGTTGAGCTCGGGCGTTGGCCGATCGCCCGCTCCTCCTCCTCCGTTCCGTCCTCTCCCTCTCCCCTCTGCCTCGCCCCGCCCTTCCTCTCTCTCGCCGCGTGGCCGTCCACGCTGTTCATTATAAAAAAAATACTCTGTTACAATTAAAAAGCCTGCTTTCAAAATGTTACTTGAGTAAAAGTACAAAAGTATTGGCATCAAAATATACTTAAAGTACCCAAAACTTTAAGTACTAAAATGTTTGAAAATAGCAGATCTACAAGCTCACAACGTGTCGCATCGCGACGCGTTGTGAGCTTGTAGATCTGCTATTTTCAAATAGCCTATGTATAAAATAGGGCTAAAGTGGTAAATGTACGTTTTATAATATAATAATTTATATCTGCAAAGTAACTAAAGTTAAACAAAAATTGTAGTGGAGTAAAAGTGCAATATTATTTGCCTCTCTCGTCGCCGCGGCGCCAGCCACGCTGTTCTGCTCGCTCACCTTCCTCCTCCTCCTCCGGTGGCGCTCCCTCTTCCGTCCTCCTCGCCCACCGTTTCTCCTCCTTCCTCCTCCTCCCCCTCCCCTCCTCCTACCCCCTTCCCCCCCCTCCCTCCTCCTCCTCCTCCTCGTCTGCTCTTGAGCTGCAGGACGCCCACCTTGAGCCTCCGGGCGCCCTCCAGGTAGTCCTGGCCGTCGTGCACGCAGTGGGCGGCCGTCAGCACGTGGCGGGGCGACACCAGCACGCCGGAGCAGCCCGTGGAGAGACGCACGGCCGCCGAGAACGGGTACCTGGTGGTGAACTGCGAGTCCGAGATGACGAAGCGGCCGTCCAGGCCGTAGACCTGACGCTTCGTGCGGCCGCCGCGCGTCGACGTCGTCGCGTTCCGCCGCCACGGGGAGGAGCTCTGGCTGAAGCCCTGTATTATGGAAAATATTAATATCCAGTCAGGGTGAAGTGTTGACAATTTATTAAAGAATATTCGAGCAGAGAAACAGCATTTACAGGTCATAGTCCCAGGCCAGGAGGCCTGAGGGACAGCCCCTCGGGGCAGAAGCTTCCTGAGGTGTCATGTTGGACACCTCTTATACCCAGAGATATGTCCTACATGGACATATAAGGATATTTGCTATTGATTGATTGATTGATTGAATACTTTATTTAGAAGTTTGCAGAAAAAAGCACATGAAAGTACAGTTTAAATCAATCAACTAAATAGATTGAAAAGCCCATGAGAGCCGAATGGCTTGTTTCAAATGGGGTCCCCATGTACTCTATTCATAGTGACATTAAATGACAGACAGATATACACTACTATGCAGAACATCATATAAACAGTTTACAAAATGAAAAATAAGAAGGTTAGGTTATGACTTTTACAGGGGCCAGTTTTGAATTGCAGCCTCCTGAAGGTACTTTTTTTGAAGGATAGTTTGAAGGAGAGTAGGGTTTTACTCTCCTTCACTGCTTTTGGTAAGACATTCCACATGTTTGTTGCATAGCAGGAGAACGAATTCAACCCCTTGTTTGTGGACGTGATCAGTGGAGCTACCTCTGGTGTTGTGATTGTGGACTTCATTTACGTTTTTGAAATACTTGGACAGGTACATGGGTATCTTAACGTTGTGGTGTATCTTGTAGAACAGGCCCATTGCAAGATGGGTTAGATGTATATCTATCTTTCCAGTGAAAAAATGGCAACTAAAGAAATTAAAAAATTCAACCCAAGTACAAGATTTTTGGACAGGATCTCCTCACTGGTAAATAAGAATACTTTGAGGACTCTAACAGGGGCCCTCATCCAAGGTTACTTCGACAATGCATCTCATGGTACCATAGCACCACAAAGGCCTTAAAAACAAGGCTCCAGACATCCCAAAACAAACTGCTAAGGCTACTTCTTGGCCTTACATCTACAACTCATCTAACCCCTGCTCACTTTGCTAGGGTGGGATGGCTCAGCAACTTGCAATGGGCCTGGTCTACAAGATACACTACACCAGCAAACTGACAATAAAGTATTCAATCGATCAAAGTCAAAGAGCTATATGGTTCAAATACAAGGAAATGGAACAGAAATGATTGGCAACAGATTGGCGTTCTATAATGTCTACTATACCTGCAGCGTGACCTGGGTCAGCGTGCGTGTGGCGTTCTCGTACAGGGTCTCGTACGCCAGGGCGGTCTCCTGCTCGGCCGGGTCCAGGGGCGCCAGGACGCTTTGGCACTCGATCCCGCACAGCCCACTCTCCGTTCTTCCTCCTCCTCTTCGCCCCTCGTCCTCCACCTCCTCCTCCTCCGGCCTCCCGCTGAACACGGGTTCGGTTAAGACCTCCGTGTGTCTGCTCAGCACCAGAGGGAGGAGTTGACGTGTTGACGTGTTATCGTCATTGTCAGCGTTCGTACCGGAGGCTGCCGCCGCGCACAGCAGCACGCACAGCACATGTTGAGGGCCCATCTCACTGAGAGGAAAGAAAGAAAGAAAGAAAGAAAAACATGATAGTGATTAGAGCAGTGGTTCATAATGAATTGCATTTTTATAGCGCCTTTCCAAGTGCTCACTCATTCATACATTGGGAGGTGAAGTGGCGAACAGTCGACGCCTGCGTCCCAATGGTGGCACACCAATGGTGGCAAGCTAGCGCCGACCGACTCATTGGAGGCAATGAAGGGTTCAGTGTCTTGCCCAAGGACACTTCAAAATGTGGAAAGGAGGAGCCAGGATTCGAACCGCCGACCCACAGATTATTGGACGACCTGCTCTACCTCCTGAGCCACAGCCACCCGGAGCACAGCTGTTCATGTCAATTAGACCCCCCCCCCAATTAGATCAAATCTCTTCAGCTGGGGGTGTGATAGGCTACATATCAATATATGTATCACACCCCCAATATGAAAAGATTGGATATGCCAGGGGCAACCATAAGAGGAGATACCAATCAATCTGTAACATACAGATTGGTTCAAATTAGAGTTCCAACACCAGTATCAGAAGAGCTGCCGATACTGCGTAAAATGCCAGTCTGTGCCATTATGATACCACGTCATTTATCACATTATTTCATTTACAGTAATCAATTATTTTCTATTTTGAATGCTTCAGTTGATGTTGCACCACTGTTTTATACTCTTACTGTACTATTGACTTTATTTTACTAACTTGTAGCTGCACTTTAACAATTATTAATGACATTTTAATTTGTTCCTAGATCAGTGGTTAAAGGATAATTCCTTTTAACAGGTCGTTCATGAAAGTCCTTGCGGTCTTGTTTCCAATGAGAACCTGTGAGCAATTGGGGTTAAGAGTCTTGCTCAGGGACAAATTTCATATCATCGGCACATATGCTGGGATAGCCTGGAATCGAACCTGGGGCAACCAGGGCCAGCTCTGGTTCCCTAGGCGGGCTCACTAACCACTCAGCTATGGCCGCCCCTGGTTCTCAAACTTTTATTTTATTTCAAGGACCCCCATAACTCTGAGTGTACAAATGGAACCAAATGGACCGTACAGGTCCATTTGGTTCCATTTGCACACTCTCAGAGTCACAGACCTGTAAGGGTCCATTTGGAACCCTGAGGGTCCCTGGACCCCACTTTGAGAACCACTGTTCTAGATTGTTTTAATATTACACACTGGTATCAGATCGGTACTTACAGACCGATAGTTCTGTTATGGGTATCGTATCGGGAAGGATTTTTTTTATCGGTACATCTCTAGTTAAAATAACATTTTCTTCATTCAAATAAGTTCCAGACCGCAGTATTAAACGTGTATATCCTACTGTGTATACAGTTTGTCCAGTATATATATACTGTATATGTCCTGTGGTCGCGCTGATTGGCTGGCTGCCATATTTTCCCCTTAGGAAAGTATGGCAGCTGACCAATCAGAGAAAGCTAAGGCCACAACTGCAGCTGGTCACTCAACCTTGTGCAACGAAGACATCTGCCCAGCAGGTGATGATACAATTATTTACAAATATTCGTTTTTTTGTGGTTTAATGAACTTTGATTTTGAGAGAGAGAGAGAGAGAGAGAGAGAGAGAGAGAGAGAGAGAGAGAGAGAGAGAGAGAGAGAGAGAGAGAGAAAAAAACAGACAGTCAATCTTCAATTCAGTTATTGCTGACTAGTGTGCATGGTGCATTCACAGCCAGTAGATGGCGCACAGTCTCCATTACAACAAAGATGCCATCATCAGTCCTACTGCCAGGAGCTCTGAGAGACAGAGATGTTGAGAATCTAGTATTTATTAAGAAATAAACTTGAGGTGTTTGCATTGCATATTATTAATTTAAAACGCAGCTTTTTATTTGCAAGCCTATTAAATAGCTAGGCCTAGTTTTTTTTATATTGCCAAGTAGTTACAATTCGCAATTTCGTAGCTTTTGTCATGATTTAGAACAATTTCTGTAATTGTCTCACACAAAAAAAAAGAAAGAAAGACAAACTCTTTAAGCCAATGGGGAAAAAGGCCTATTACTAAATATAGCCTATACGTGGTCTAATGATATTACAGATATTACAGATCTTACAGTAAACACTTTAGACTCATCGATGAATAGAATACACAGGACCCCAATGTAAACTATAGCCATAGTGCTTTCTTGGGTTTAATCCTTTTAGTATCCTTTTGTATGAAGCTGTACTTTCTGTGCTTTTTTTGCAAACTATTAATAAAGTATTCAATCAATCAATCAATCAATCAATCAAAAGGTAACTAATAATAGCCAAACATATCTTTCTAATTTAACTAAGAAGACTGTATTCCAGTGGTGGAAAAAGTGCTACATTTTTTTTACTTAAGCAAAAGTATCAATACTACAATTTAGAAATACTCTGTTACAAGTAAAAGTCCGGAATTCAAAATTTACTTGAGTAAAAGTACAACGGTATTGGTATCAAAATGTACTTAAAGTACCAAAAGTAAAAGTACTCATTCTGCAGATTGTCCCATTTCACAAGTTTTCAAATCTATATGTATAAATATCTTTTGAAAATAGCAGATCTACAAGCTCACAATGCGTTGTAGATCGGCTATTTTCAAATGGCCTGAAGTGGTTAATGTAATAATAATCCAAATCTACAAAGTAACTAGTAACTAAAGTTTTCAAATAAGTAAAAGTACAATATTTGCCTCTGAGATGTAGTGGAGAATTAAAAGTACTGAACATTGGAAATACTCCAGTAAAGTAAAAAAAATACCTCAAAATTGTAGTAAGTAACCTACAGTACTTGAGTAAATGCTCTTATAGTTACTTTACACCACTGCTGTATTCTCATCTCAGTGTTAAAGAGTATTATCTGTAACTGTAGCTGTTCAATCACACATCATAATCAATCAAGCAATCAAGCAATCAATTGCAATATTCCTACCTATACAAACATCCAACAAAGACAGCTTCCAGTAAATGTTCTTGTATGTTGATGTTGATGTTGATGTTGTTGTTGTTTTATTCAAAGTTAAACTTCTCTCTCTCTCTATCCAAAGGAATTCCAAAACAGTCTCCACAGCTCTGCCTCCATCCTAGCAGACAGTATAAAGTGGAAGCACTGTGAGCCACAGAGACAGTCTGATCATCAGACTGGAGCTGTGTGGAGCTTCAGTCTGACATTGGCTCCCGTGTAGGACATTACAAGGGGGAGGGGATTAGAATTTCCCTAAACCAATCACAAGGGATCCCCATTCCCACCTCCGACTCTCATTGGACAATACATTTTATACCGAATAAATGCTAGGTTCACATTTACAACACCAGACCAAGAGAGGCAGTCCACTCAGAGAGTGGGCGGGGTCTATGGTCTGGAAAGGCAGTCCACTCAGAGTGGGCGGTGTCTATGGTCTGGAGGCAGTCCATTCAGAGAGTGGGCGGGGTCTATGGTCTGGAAAGGCAGTCCACTCAGAGAGTGGGCGGGGTCTATGGTCTGGAGGCAGTCCATTCAGAGAGTGGGCGGGGTCTATGGTCTGGAGGCAGTCTACTCAGAGAGTGGGCGGGGTCTTAAAAACAAGTCTCCAGACATCCCAAATCAAACTGGTAAGGGTACTGGTACTTCTTGGCCTCAATCATACAACCCATCTAACCCCTGCTCACTTTGCTAGAGTTGGATGGCTTACGGTTGAGGACAGAGTACGGCAACTTGCTGGGCCTGGTCTACAAGATTCGACACAACATTGGGATCCCCCTGTATTTGTCAAAATACTTCCAAAACGTAAATGAAGTCCACGATCATAACAAGAGAGGCAGCTCCACTGATCATGTTCGACCCAGATTTGGCACAAACAAGGGAATGAAATCTTTCTCATGCTATACGACAAAAATGTGGAATGCCCTACCCAAAGGAGTAAAGGAGTGTAAAACCTGCCCTAACTTTCAAAATTGCCCTAAAGAATCACCTTCAGGAGCCTGCAATTCCAAACTGGCCCCTGTCAAAGTCTTAACCTACCAACCAGGCTACCACAGAGACACTACAAATACCATGCTTTATACTTCACCGTACGACGGTAAGGCCAGCCGAAAATAGCCCATCTACAAGCTGCAGGCGTCCTGAGCTTGTAGATCGGCTATTTTCGGACCCTGTATTTTGCAGTGGTGAAAGAAGTAGGCCTACTCAGGTATTTATACAGGTGTTTTTGATGAATCTAACATGTTAAAAATGGAGTTTGAAGTTACAATGGGTTTGTATAGGAAGGGGGCGTGTCTGATAAAATGAATATCAAATATCTAAATTCTGAATCAAGCAACTTAAAAACGGTCTGGGGTGTTCACAAAAGCCTGAGTAGACGATAAAATGACCCACATTTCTTTCGAAAGTGAAACATCCCTTTAAGTAAAAACTTTTTCCACCACTGGTATTTTGAGAGTGATGCAGAGATGATGATGATGATGATGATGATGATGATGATGATGATGATGACTAGCTAACAGCTGTAGGATGGAATCATGAATGAAGGGTTTGATCCTCCGATATGATTTAGACTCAGAGGTAAAAGCAAAATGAACAGAAATGTTGCTTTTTTTGCCCCCTCATCCAGTTCCACAAATATTGATATTATGTTAGCTATATGCACATGCATGCAGCAGAGTGGGGGCAACAGCTTTGAAGTCAAAACTATTTTAATTTTAGTTAAACCAACCTACCGGTAAATGGTAAAAAAACCCTCATTTTTAGTGTCTGTGGTCTGCCAACAAAATATTGCCTTTGATGTGTGTGTGTACAGTTCAGTGAGGAAATACATATAGGCTACATTGCTATTTATGCAACACACGCGCACACACACACACACACACACACACACACACACACACACACACACGCAGTGGTGGAAAGTAACTAAGTACGTGTACTCAAGGAGTGTACTGTACTTAGGTACTGTACTTTACTGGAGTATTTTAAATTTTCAGTAGCCTACTTTTACTTCTACTCCACATTTCAGAGGCAAATATTTAACTTTTTACTATTTTTATACATCTTGAACACTTACCTATGCCAATACCAATACCTTTGCAGTTTCGCTCCAGGACTTTTTTCTCGTAACAGGGTATTTCTACACCGTGGTATTGATACTTTTACTTCAGTAAGAAATGTGAGTACCTTCGTCCAACCACTGCACACACAAGGTAAACAGTGTAATGATTTGACCCAGGAGACCTCTCTGCAGATCAGAGGGAACAACCTGCATTTTGGACTTTTATTTGTGCCGATGTGTTTTGACAACTGTGTCTATGTGCAGCACTGTGTGGCTTCACGGCTACCTGATCCAACAAGCACTCATTCAGTGCAACACCCCCCCCCTCCCCCAACCCCCCCTCCCCTTCCTGCAGACTCCTTGATTATATCCGTATACTGTATACACAAACAAGGTAGACACACAGGCCACGTGCATACGTGTGCAAGCAGGCCGCTAGCGCGTGGACATGCTTGCACACGCACAACTTTTTGAGACAACTTAAACACACTTTTCAACCAGGCATCACTGTTTTGTACATTTCATACACTGTCATAAATACATGAATAAAATCCAATATTTTAGCAGTGTGGAAAAAAAAAGTACTATTTCTTTTTACTTAAAGGGATATTTCACTTAAAAAAAAACTTTGGGTAATTTTATCGTCTACTCCGGCTTTTGTCAGCCCCCCAGACCGTTTTTAAGTTGCTTGATTCAGTATTTAGATATTTGATATTCATGTTATCAGACACGCCCCCTTCCTATGCAAACTCATTATAACTTCAAACTCAATTTTTAGCATGTTAGATTCATCAAAAACACCCGTCCTTGGTTCTGGTGACTCACCCTGCCCTCCTAATACGCGAGGGGGCCGTGTTTTTTCGATATTTTTTTTATATTTCTTTCTGAAAATGAAAATAATTTAATACAATAAAAAAATGTAATAAAATAAATGAAAAAAGTTAGCGAAAAAGCACGGCCCCCTCACGTATTAGGAGGGCAGGGTGAGTCACCAGAACCAAGGATGGGTGTTTTTGATGAATCTAACATGTTAAAAATGAGAGTTTGAAGTTATAATGGGTTTGTATAGGAAGGGGGCGTGTCTGATAAAATGAATATCAAATATCTAAATACTGCATCAAGCAACATAAAAACTGTCTGGGGGGCTCACAAAAGCCTGAGTAGACGATAAAATGACCCAAAGTTTTTTTGAAAGTGAAATATCCCTTTAAGTAAAAGTATCAATACTGCAATGTAGAAATACTCTGTTAGGGCGCGGTCACGCCGCAATTTTGTTTTACCAATGGGGCGGAATCTGCCAATGCTTTTTCAATGGCTGCGGGTACATGGACCATCATGTATTCATTCAGAATGAATTCATTCCGAATGAACTCATTCCGAATAGAGGAATCTGATCCACTCACCTGTTTACATGGGACCTGAATAAAAGTATTCCTCGTTTACATGACCAAAGCATTCATTCGGATTATAACTTTTGACATGCGCAAAGACTTACTTTGCGGCAAAGTGGTTCCTACGCCCGGGCATGGACCAGGGGCCACTACCCGGAGCAGAGCTTCCCCTGGTGGGCATGGGAGGAGGCAATAGCCCCCTTGTGCCTCCGCGGCGGAGGTCTGTTGGTCGTAGACAGGCTGGTAAGCAACGCACCGACTCCTGGCCAGGCAGCGTTGTATGCGGTACAAGCCTGTGTTCCTTTGTTATCGCCGTTTTAATGCAAAAGTAGCAGATCTACAAGTTCAGACCAGTTTCTTTTTTTGTATTGGTACCAGACACGGTAAAACGTAGGCTAGCCTATACTATTTGTCACATTTCTCATGTAGGTACGATGACGTCATCGCGCATTCGCACATGGTCATTATAATAATAAATAATAATACATAAACACCGGACCGCTCATGGTCATTATAATAATAAATGGAGAGAGAGAGTCTATGAAACAAGGCACGCTCATTTATGGCAAAAGTACAAAAGTATTGGCATCAAAATACACTTAAGTAGAAAGTATAAGCTACTCATTATACCGAGTGTCACGTTTTTTCTTGTATTATTATGAAAAAGCTTTGATACATGCTGTAACTCATTCACTGTGACGAAAACCCTCTTTCTGCACCGAGTAGCGCGCGGTGCGCACACGGGTGAATGCGGGGTCTGTCGCCCTAAAACACAATCGCCCCGGGTCAAAATCCAGCGACCATGGAGCGGCCGTGGATGGCCCGCTCAAAAGGTGCGTGGGGCGTGGTGTTTTGGGACGACCGTTCCGGCTGCCCATGTAATGAATTGATTAAGTAAAACAGGGACAGGGATTTAAAAAAAAAATCTTTGTCATGTGGCCAGGGATTCTTTTTAAAAACTGAGGACTAAAATACCCGTTTAGAAAAAGATCCATATAAGTGTAGCCTAGGCCAGCAATCCTCGGAGCGTCCGTTCTCCTGGACAAGTCTGGGCTTAACCATTACAGGCTTATTAAATGACGCTACAGAATAGAATCATTCATTTTATCCCGCAGGAGCGACCGTGGCCGAATTAGAGATTTGATAGGTCATTTTTGGACAATTCTGACAGCACTACTAAGCACGGACATGCGCAAAGTAATGCATGTATTCCAAACAGAAAGGAGTGTTTGGAATAAAGTGTTTACATGGTCAATTCCGATTGGTATATCCAGATTCAAACGGTCTATACCACCCCTCATTCGGGTCAGACTGGAATGGAATATTCTATTCCAATTGAGGTGTTTACATGAGCATTTCTATTCTGAATGAATTCATCCATTCATTCATTCCGAATAGAAGTGTATTCATTCCGAATGAAACTGTCCATGTACCCGCAGCCAATGAGAATCGCGTGGATTGATGGTCTTGCGCATCTTGCGGACAGCTTGATCGTTAGGACGATCAGGCACAGCTGAGGTTCACAGGTGAATCAACTCAGAAGAATCGAGGCATGCAGTGGTGGAAAATACATACATTTAATTTAACCAGATTTAAATTTAGAAACCTGTTGTTATAGAATGTCTCGTCACCAGAGAGGGGGACAAATCGCTTAAATGCTGCACAACGAGAAAGGGGAAAACTAGGACGTAAAACGAAACCTTACTGCTGTTAGTTTAGTATTAGACATTTGTGGAATTTATTCAAATGGAAAACCGCAATTGCCCCCTATGAGCGCAGAGCACAAACAGCCTGTCAAAAACACAATGGAATGCATACAAAAATAACAATGTGGCTCTTTGATCTTGCTTAAAAATTTTGGGGAATTTGATATACAGCGTAAGTAGATCTTTCGACTGTGATTGAACCAGTTTCATACTTTACTTTATTTGTTTATTTAGACAGGACAAAGCATATTAATGAACACACAAAACATAAAATCAGAAAAACATAACATCAGAAAACAGACAAACGGTGGAATACATTTACATATTACATAGCCTAAAAATAAACCTAAAATATGATCACAAATGGTTGCAGCTTTGGTTTTCAAGCAACCATCTTTTCACATTGAATTTAAAAGATGGCCATATTTTGGGCATGTCCTTGTAAGCGTTCAAAAATGTTTATTTTTTTTGACAGAAAGAGATTGGCTTTTTCATGGACGGAGGCGCCGTCATATAATGAAGTATAAATGAAGTTTAAGTGGGTACATTTTGGGGGGGATGTTTGCTCTGACACGTTTACATTGAGTTTAAGGATATGACTGCAGCATTTATGGAGGAAATGCTTTGAATAATTTGTGGTCTAATGATGTTGGTTGAGCTTCAACAGCTTGGCTATGGCCTCCCAAATCAACCCAGTGCTGATTGCAGCTGTGTCTGGCCCACTACAAATGTGACTCAATACAATGGTTTGAGACACAACTCGTGGGTAATAACTCCACAATTTGGCAGATGCATTAAAAAAAAGTAAAAGTATGTTTTTCGTTAATGTGAAGGGGACATTTTATTGAATTTTGTATTCATTTTTTTGCTACGAAAAGGGCAAATTGATACATTTTATTTATTTATTTATTTGTTTATTTGGACAGGACAATGCATATTAATGAACGTCATGACGTAAATACACCGGAATTAGCAAAGATGCTAGTTTTCATCCGCAGTCCTCACAAAGAAACATAAAATAAAACAGACAGACAAACAGTGGAATAGATTTACATAAAAGGGGATAATTAAACTCTTAACCACTTAAACCCTGTGTACCTTATTTACCAGGGGTCTGTGCTTGGTCTGCTCCTTTTCTCGCTCTACACCATATCTCTTTACTGAAAATAGCTCATCTACATGTACACAATTCGTTGAGCTTGTAGATCTGCTATTTTCGGCGAATGTTCGCCCCAGAATAAGGACGCGAGGGTTCCTGTGGTTAAGCAACGTGTCACATGGCAAAAACAGCCGACCTACAAGTAGATCGGCCATATTCGCCTCAAGCACATTGACCTAGGCTATTTTTTGACAACCTTCGGCTATAATGACATGCACAAAACAGGGACGGCGGGGTAAATGTGGTTTAATGGGTTAATAGATTGGTGATTAGCTGATTAGACCGGCCATTTGTATTGCGTCAAATCTTGACCACGGTCTTCAGTGGATGTTCTCCAGGACCGTCAGATGAAAGTGTCAAGTAGCGTGTATGCACATGCTAATGCAAACCAAACTAAAGCATACTGATTGCAACACCAAGAACAGTGTCCTGTTCAGCTGTTATTATAGAAGAAAACAAGCTGTCAAAACTATAAGTTTGTGTGTGTGTGCGTGTGTGTGTGTGTGTGTGTGTGTGTGTGTGTGTGTGTGTGTGTGTGTGTGTGTGTGTGTGTGTGTGTGTGTGTGTGTGTGCGTGTGTGAGAGAGGTTTTGAGGTTTTCGTCAAAATTGGAGGGCCAATCCTTAATGAAGAGAATAAAATAAATGTTTTAGTTGGAGAGGTTCCAGTCAGAGAAACAACACCATTCATCACCCTTGAGAGAGAGAGAGAGAGAGAGAGAGAGAGAGAGAGAGAGAGAGAGAGAGAGAGAGAGAGAGAGAATTAAAAATGGTGAATGTGTGCTAACAGAAGACAACGCATTCAGTGTTTCTCAAACATGTTCAAGTCAAGGACCCCCAAAAGTATACGTATTCATCCGTAGACCACTAGACCCCCATTTGAAAACAGATTGGGCCAGAGACCCCCATAAGAGAAGATGTTTGTAGTTAGATTAGATTTAGTACAGCCTTCTACAGCTGTCTGTAGGAGTCTGTACTGTATTGAGCTAACTTCTAGTCAGTGAAATAATCATGGTGTTAAATAACTACATTTACTCAAGTACTATAAAATGTTATTTAGACCAATGCCCAGGTTCATTTGTTGACCTGGCATCCTATAGTGTGTGTATAGTTTCAATGTACAAATGATTTATTTTGTGATATTACTATTTAGACTGATGATCTAGAAATGATCTGTTCTTGGCAGTGGTGTAAAGTAACTAAGTAAATGTACTTAAGTACTGTACTTAAGTACAATTTTTAGGTATTTTTTTTTACTTTAGTGGAGTCATTCCAATGTTCAGTGCAATTGTTTACTTCTTTCAATCTTTGCACCTGGGGGGTCCCTGGAACAAACATGTTTAGAGATGGAGGTCTGCGGCCAAATACGTAATAATTTTGAGGGTCCTTGACAGGAAAAAGTTTGAGCACCACTGATATAGCAACATATGTTTTTTTCAAAAAACTATTAGGATTTTAGAAGATATTTGTAGAAACGACCTCAGGTCTAAATCAATGGTTCTCAACCAGTGGTCCTTGAGGGGGTTCCAGGTGGTCCCCAGCTAAATGATGGAGAGTTGGTAACTAAATGGACCCTTATTAGGTAGATCTTTAAAAGTAGGGTAAGTGATTTTCTTTAGTTAAAATAAGTGTTAAATAGCTCTATATTCTGATAGTACTCATTGCTATAGAGTGTTTGTTCAGTAAAAGGAGTCTCCTTGTCTCTCCAGCTCTTTATTAAACAGAAAATGCATTTTCGTTTCATTTCCAATGTTATCCAATCAGGATAGAGAACTCAATCAGGATATAGATTAAACAAGTGAAATTGGAAGTGATGACACTAAGAAATGAGCAGGCAAAATTGGAACTGGAACACTATAAAAAGGAAGCTTAAAAATGGGTACTTTCTCCTGATTGGCTGAGATTTTGACACCTACCGGAAAATGTATTTTCTGTTTATTAAAGAGCTGGAGAGACATGGAGACTCCTGTTACTGAACAAACATTCTATAGCAATGATTACTATCAGAATATAGTGCTTTAACCTTTTAACAAATTACTTTTTGTTTTAACCCAAAAATATCACTTACCCTACCTTTAACTCTTGAGAGCTCAATTCTCAGAGTTAAATTATTGTTAAACATCTGCATTACTTAAAGGGATACTTCACTCTCGGGCCGGGGACACATTTAAAAAATATATTAAAAATAAATGAAAAAAGTTATGGAAAATTCATGGCCCCCTCACGCATTAGTAGGACACTCTAATGCGTGAGGGGGCCATGAATTTTCCATAACTTTTTTCATTTATTTTTAATATTTTTTTTAAATGTGTCCCCGGCCCTAAAGTGAAGTATCCCTTTAATTTACTAGAAGTCTACACAATTAGAGAATGTCGAATAATTGTTATTTTGATCGTTTACCTGTCAGCTCTCCTAATGGTACCAACATCAAGACAATACAGCATGGAATTGTGGACAAAATCTTATCCGACAATAACAAAATATTCTAGGTTCTGGGTCTGAGAGGCTAAATCTCATCAAATGGTGGTTCCCTGGCTCAAATGCAGAATTCAATAATGGACCTTGATATTGTCACGGTCTGAGTCAGGGGAGAGATTGTAGGACCCGAGTGCAGGAGAGACAGAGGCTGAACAGGTCGATTCAAAGTGTTTAATAACTCAAAGTAGAAATACAAACAAGGAACTGAACTCATGATCATTCTACACTCAACATAAGACAACAAACAAGCAAGGATACAGTGCAAACACAGGGCTTAAATAGACAGGGAAATAATAGACACAGGTGAACTCAACAGACAATCAACACTGGGATAGGCTGGGGGACTAAGAGGACACAGGAGGAGAACATGACTAATGAAACGGGAGGTGAGACAAGACAGGTAGACACTGGACAGTAACTAGGCAGACAGGAAAACACAGAGCAATACTACAAAATAAAAGGTACACAAAAGCAGGGCATCAACGGAGTAACAAATAACAAGACTATAATACAGAACAAAGTCCTAATAAGTCCAAAACCAGTCTAAATAATAAAGACAAAGTCCAAGGCCCGAGGAGCGGACCGTGACAGATTATGAAAAGGGTTGAAAACCACTGGGTTAAATCAATGCCTCTGCTCACTGGGTTAAATCAATGCCTCTGATCACTGGGTTAAACCAATGCCTCTGACCTCACATGAAAGAGAGAAGTGTCATGGAATGTTTCTCCTCCAATAGGATGTCAGTGGTCTTCTTCTCATTCCGTCAGTCAGTCAGTATTTCTCTCTCTCTCACCACACTCTCTCATTAAAGGCTGTGTGTTTGTATTTCTTTCTGTCTCTGTGGTCATTCATTACCTCCCTGTGGTATCACTTAGGGCTCATCATGGTACCAGCGTAGCTCCTTCCAAAGATAACCTCTTATAACAAACACTCTAGAACGTTGCTCCTGCTATACCGCCGTCGCTCAGAGTTTCAGTACTTTACAATTGAGTTCTCTACGGAAGCACAAAGTGCTTATAATTAGCTTTTTTTTCATTTGGATTGTAATCACTTTTTGCATCCATAAGCAGTGGTGGAAAGTAACTAAGTACATTTACTTAAGTACTGTGCTTAAGCACAATTTTGAGGTACAGTATTTGTACTTTACTTGAGTATTTCCAATTTCCAATACTTTTATTTCTACTCCACTACATCTCAGAGGCAAATATTGTACTTTTACTCCACTACAATTATTTGAAAACTTTAGTTACTAGTTACTTTTCAGATATAAATTATGATATTATGAAACATACATTAACCACTTTAGCCCTATTTTATACCTAGGCTATTTGAAAATAGCCGATCTACAAGCTCACAACGCGTCGCGTTGTGAGCTTGTAGATCTGCTATTTTCAAACATTTTAGTACTTTTACTTTTGGTCCTTTAAGTACATTTTGATCCCAATACTTTTGTACTTTTACTCAAGTAAATTTTGAATTCTGGACTTTAATTTGTAATTTCTATATTGCAGTATTGGTACTTTTACTTAAGTAAAACATTGGAGTACTTTTTCCACCACTGATTGTAATCACCTTTTGCCTCCATAAGTCATCCACCTCCCTAAAGCCCTGATTGATACTTCATTGTACGGCGATACCGCGTTGCTGGAAATAGCAGATCTTACAAGCTCACGACGTGTCCCAGTGCGACGCGTTGTGAGCTTGTAGATCTGCTCTTTCTGTTGTGACATTTTCTTAGAATTTTCTCCATATCTTTCAACTACGCGAGTTGGGAGGTGTACCGCACTCTGATACATTATAACTCTATGAAAAAATGGCCACCGATAGGAGTAAAATGCTTTTTATTGAAAAATACGGAAGATACGGCTACTTCGACCCGAGCGGTTTAACTTACATCCATGGCCATGAGGTCAGCACTTTATATTTGAAATCTGAACGTTTATGTAAACAGTGGTGGAAAAAATACTCAAATTCTTTACTTAAGTAAAAGTACCAATACTGCAATATAAAAAATACTCTGTTACAAGTAAAAGTCCAGAATTAAACATTTACTTGAGTAAAAGTACAAAAGTATTGGCATCAAAATGTACTTAAAGTACCAAAAGTAAAAGTACAAAATATTTGAAAATAGCAGATCTACAAGCTCACAACGCGTCGCGATGCAACGCGTTGTGAGCTTGTACAGTAGATCGGCTATTTTCAAATAGCCTATGTTTAAAATAGGTTTAAAGTGGTTAATGTATGTTTCATAATATCATAATTTATATCTGAAAAGTAACTAGTAACTAAAGTAAATGTAGTGGAGTAAAAGTACAATATTTGCCTCTGAGATGTAGTGGAGTAGAAGTAAAAGTATAGACAATTGGAAATACTCCAGTAAAGTAAAAGTACCTCAACATTGTACTTAAGTACAGTACTTGAGTAAATGTACTTTATAGGACTATAGGACATGTTGATCCAGAGCGCTACTCCCCTCAAAAAAGCTGTCTGTTGACATGGCCCCTTCCATCCTCCCCCTATCCGCTTTTCATTAGTACATTATAATGACATGATGATGCTCCTTGGTCCTGGTGAACCACACCATCCAGAGGGCCTGAGTCACTGAGCAACACATTCCTTCTGTGGGGGGGGGGGGGGGGGGGGGGACTCTGATGGTCCAGACCCCCTGAGCTGAGGAAACTGCATCTTTCTCTCTCTCTCTCTCTCTCTCTCTCTCTCTCTCTCTCTCTCTCTCTCTCTCTCTCTCTCTCTCTCTCTCTCTCTCTCTCTCTCTCTCTCTCTCTCTCTCTCTCTCTCTCTCTCCCCCCTCGGGCTGTGTGGACAGCAGTCTGGGTCAGGTCACATGTCTAGACACACACACACACACACACACACACACACACACACACACACACACACACACACACACACACACACACACACACACACACACACACACACACACACACACACAATTGTTGATCATTGTTGACGAGGAGGATTGGGGGAAAGCAAAGTTTTGTTGATATGTGTGTGTGTGTGTGTGTGTGTGTGTGTGTGTGTGTGTGTGTGTGTGTGTGTGTGTGTGTGTGTGTGGTGCGTGTGCGTGTGCGTGTGTGTACGTGCATGCATGCGTGCGTGTGCGTGCAACTACAGCTGGTGACTCAGTGCTTCCCCCAGCTGATCCTTGGGGCCCTGGCAGAGTTGTCTCTGGCCACATCTCAGCAGAATGATCCCCATCCATCCATCAGGCCAGGATGAAACTTACACTCTACTACGTTTCAGTCTGAACTCCGGCCAAAGATACTCGTTCACTATTTGTATTTATCTGTAACATTCAGCCCGGGAACCGTTTATCATGACCATAAAGCAGACATACTTTCTTTTGATGGAGCTGATAGCTGAAGTTTAGGAGGGAATAGTGTGTCTGATGAGGGAATAGTGTGTCTGATAACAACTCCTCCCCTCATAACAATCAGTGAGGCTGAACACTCAGCCATGTGTGCCAGTCAGTGTGCTGCGTATCTCCATCATCACGCATGTACCATGGACCTTGCCTGGCCAGACTGATCACGTGGGATCAAGTTCCTACACAGAACTTGTGAGTATTTGTACGGCGTGCTTCAGCAGTCTCCCATGGGCTTTGCATGGGGTGTGCACCCTATTCTCCCATGGGCTTTGCATGGGGTGTGCACCCTATTCTCCAGGCTTTGCACGGGGTGTGCACCCTAGAATGGGTGTGCACCCTAGTCTCCCATGGGCTTTGCACAGGGAGTGTGCACCCTAGGATGGGTGTGCACCTATTCTCCCAGGCTTTGCACGGGGTACAACCATAGTCTCCAGCTTTTGCATGGGTGCAACTTTAGTCTCCAGGCTTTGCATAGAGTGTGTCTCTAGTCTCTCAGGCTTTGCACAACTCACACACTGACCAGCTACCAACACACCAACAATTTCCATTCTCTAAATAAAATAATACATCTAGGGGCGTCGACGGCCTAGTGGTTATGGTGCTTAATGGAGCCTGACAGCGAGTTGCGGGTTCTTCACTTTACATCTAATATTGGCAGAAAAGCCCCCAAAAAACAGTTTTGGTTTGTATACATTCTAGTTGTGTAGCACCTTTCTCCATATTCAAAGACGCTTTTACCTAAAATCAGTCATCTACAGCAGCATTTGGAACTCAAACCTTTTTTTTTATTTTAAAGGACCCTCAGTTCAGAATCAGCATCAGTTTTAGTGTCACATCACAGGTAAACAGGTGTAAATCAGTGGGTGAATTTTTTTTTTGTGCAAGCTCTATCATTTAGTCGTTTTCAGAACAACATTTTGCACGCAATAAGGAGCAAAAAGGTTGATACAGTGTTAATTTAACTCTGAGAAGTTATACAGGCCTCTATAACTCCTCAAGGACCCCCATGGGGTCCCCGGACCCCACTTTGAGAACCCCTGATATACAGACAGGTAAGTCTATCTATGACATATGACTCCAGATATGGGGATTTCAGAGCAATCACATCCTCCTTTGACTTTCATTATCAAGTGAAAGGACAGTGTTCAAAAAGTAATATAAAACACATGTGTGGAGGTACTTCTGTGTGGTACTGTCAGAGTGCATCAAGTTTGATGCTGATCGCTCCAGCGGTTTACGAGATTAACTCCAGACAGATAGACAGACAGGCACGCGTACACACACACACACACACACACACACACACACACACACACACACACACACACACACACACACACACACACACACACACACACACACACTTTGTTTGTGTCACTATACCTGTGAGAACCTCAACGTTTTAGGACGGTGATTTTATGAATACAAATTTTCAAATATTTTGGCATTTTTAACTGAAATTCGAAGGCAGAAAAATAGCAGATCTACAAACGCGTTGTGAGCTTTTAGATCTACTAATTATTGGTGTGTGACATCGCCGCACAACTAAGTTTAACAGGGAATACTCGAACCCCGACCCCTAAACCAAACATCTAAATGCCCAAAGCCTACCCCTAACCCCAACCTGAATAGTTTTCTAATTGTTTCTAATTCAATTTCTAATTGGATTTGGATTGAGTTGGTTGGATATGTACATTATTGTTTTTGTTGTAAGTCCACACATAAGTGTGTTTTGATTTGTTGTAAACAAAGATCGAAAATAAACAACCATTCATTCTAATTGTAAACCTATCTTTAAAAATCTTAATCTTAACCATATTTCACACACACACACACACACACACACACACACACACACACACACACACACACACACACACACACACACACACACACACACACACACACACACACACACACACACACACACACAGATCCTTTCATAGATGGCTAGCCTCTTAAAAGGACAAACTTGTTGGCTTTCGTGTGCAACATGTGGAATTGTATTATCGGTCCTTTTAACAATGCCACCAACAATTGGTGAAATATCTGCCTGTTCTGATGATGGATAGATTGTTGGCAAATAAATATATAAATAAATAAAGAATGAGTCATTCCCTCATTTGGTTTCCTGAATAAACACTTAGCACAATGCTCCCCGGGAGGCTGTGAAAGCTAGGGTTTTGTGGAGGAGATTCAGGGGATTTCATAAGCGATAATATTAACCTACATCTGCAATAGTTTACAGTCTATGAAGAAATATTATCTACAGTAGAGTTCCCCAAAAATGTGGATTATTGCTTAATCATTTCACCTCAATGTCCATTGAGAATGACTGTGGCCTATACTGGATTTTATTGACATGGTCAAGGTCTTTGCTGCACAGATAGTCTTACCAGATTTAGCGAGAGAAATAAGCAACCAGAAATAAGCAACCATAGCCTTGGCAAATAGGCCACGTGAGCACGTTAAACCTATACATACAATGGCTATTTGAAAATAGCAGCTCACAATGTGCCACATTGTGATGTGTTGTGAGCTTCTAGATCTGCCATGTTAAAAAAAGTAGACATTTCTTTTTTTTAAAACAACACAGATCTTGTATGGCAAAAACTATTTTCAGATGGGGGGGGGGGGGGGGGGGGGTCCTTGATATTAAAATGTTTGAGACACTGGTTAAACAACATTCAGGAAACAAGCCCAAATAAGCAACTAAACTTTAGAAACAAGCCCCCCCCCCCCAAATTCTTTTTTATAAAAAACAAAGCGCTTGTAAAAAGCGGACATGGCACAACGTTGCGACACGTTGTGGGCTTGTAGATCTGCTATTTTCTGCAAATAATGAATGTCTTTTGTGCTGTTGACAGTTTACGTCATGACAGAATTGCTATTGTATTGGTTCACACTGCTCCCCCCTCTACACGCGCACGCACGCATTCACAGCCCTGAGCATGATGCAACAGGCTAGTTAGCGCTGTTTATAAGTGTGTTTGCCATCGCGTATTACGTGTGAGGAAAGTAAAGAGCGTCAATGACAAGGCCTCTCTATCACTCTGTATCTTCCATCGCACCACTTTGCCGCATTGAAAAAACAGCATAAAAGACAGACTTGTTTGTGGAGTCATGCTGAAGACAGTTATGGTATAATTATGGTTGCGATGATGAACATCAATCAGCGGCAGTATTCTGTGGAGTCAGCGGAGTATTTAGTCTCTCGGCGTGGAGAACGCTGCACACGGGAAGGCGTCGTAGTCTCCAAATTACAATAAAAACCAGAACGATCAAGGAATGTTTACCGTCACATAACCCATGTTTTTCGCCATAATTGATCCTAAATGGGGCTCATTTGTGCATCCTTTGAATATGGATTATTGCATTTAGCTCGAAAAGATGTAAACCCCCCTTTAATTGGAGCTGTAATTAGCAAGTGGTATAATTTGGACCCGATTGGACCCAAACATGTGAGGACTAGCTGATAATGTGATGCAAGTGTGCTTTTCATTGGGGTTAACAGCTCGGGTCGGCTCTGAGGAGAGCTTGAGATAACAAGTCAATATTCAGGATGACTCATAGGCTGCTCATTCCTCTGTTCTCACGCAGAGAGATTTGGCTGCTTTCCTTTCACCTCTGTCTGTCTCCCATGTCTTTCAATATGTCCCTGTCTGTCCCTTTCTGTGCTGTCCTGTCCTGTATTTTTAAAGTAATTTTAGCAATACCACAATGTAGCATACAGTACAGAGTCAATTTGTCTTTGAGTAAAAGTACAAAAGTATTGGCAGGAAAATATACTTAAAGTGCCAAAGTAAAAGTACTGAAACATTTCAAAATGTGTCAAACCTTTTAGAAAATAGCTGATCTATAAGTTGTGGTGAGCTTGCCTTCTCTCAGCTTGTTCACAGTTACTTAAAGCCTATACAGCATCCCTATTCTGGGGCAAACAGCCGGTGAAAACTGCAAGCTCACATTGCGAGACGAAAACAGGAGGGAGCCTAGAGCCCTGGGGCCTCCGGTCAACTAAGTAAAGAGTTTAAGTGGTTAAATTGTTAATTTTTAACTAAGTATATGGGTTTAAGTTGTTAATTGTTAATTGTTAACAATAGATTTTAAGTGCCAGTGACCCTGTGTGCCAGTGGCCGGCTGGCCTTCCTTCCTTCCTTCCTACCTTCCTTCCTACCTTCCTTCCTTCCTTCCTTCCTTCCTTCCTTCCTTCCTTCCTTCCTTCCTTCCTTCCTTCCTTCCTTCCTTCCTTCCTCCTCACCTCAGCCATCCTGTCTTCCGTCTCTGTAACCTCCTCTGTGGGGTTCTGTCCAGCTGGCAGCGGAGCGGGGAGAGGCCAGGTGCAGAGAGATGACTGAGTGAGGAGGAGGAGGAGGAGGAGGAGGAGGAGGGAGGTGGTGGTTTCTCTTGGCACCATAAACCTCCCTGTGCTTTGGAACAAAGCTTTTAAAAGTTTCCTGTCCACTTCTTAAACCCTGTTTTATTGTTAGTCTGCAGTTAAGTGCAGACTGCAGACACACTCCATACACACAGAGAGAGAGAGAGAGAGAGAGAGAGAGAGAGAGAGAGAGAGAGAGAGAGCACTAATTTAATTAGACTATCCAGGGTCAGAGCGACCTCACTGGGCTGGGGGTGGACATGTTTCCCTGCATGGGAAACAGGGAAGGAGTGTTAATTGAATGTTACTGTGCAGGCTGTCCAGCTGACAGTAAAACAAAAAAAAATCTGTTCATTTTGCATTTCGTTGCTGTCGGGCAGAAACCTTGTATCTCCATATTCTACCTGTTTGTGTATTTTTTCGTAAATTAACGCCCTACTTGATCATACTCAAGTATCAAAAGTAGTGGATCTACAGTACGTTTCGTATCATTTTGAGCTTGTAGATCTGCTATTCTTGAATTGAATTTGAATCCTGAAAAGCAACAGTTTTGGACATAATATGAGGTTTCCACCCGACAAGAGACGATTTGATACTGCATCTGCTGGATGATAGTAGTGTGAGCAGACTGGGGTCTGGGGTGACCATGTGTCTTTGAGCAGCATCTGCTTAGCCTTGGCTATAGGTATAATGTCCTCTGACCACTGGGTCAGTGATCTGAACTCATCCATGATAGGCCAGTCATCATACATCATAATGGCATCAGAACTGAGCATTAGCCATGTAGTCGTGGGTGTAGAGGAGAGGGCTTGGCACGCAGCCCTGAGGGGCTCCCCTCCGTGTTGAGAGCCAGTGGTTCTGTTGTGGTGCATCCTCACCTCCCCTCACCAACCTCTCTAAGCATTTACTGACAAAAATATGTATCCACTTTTTGTAAAAGCCTCTTTTTTCTTTTCAGGGTAAAAAGGATCACTGAGAATTCACAAGATGAAGTGTGTGTGTGTGTGTGTGTGTGTGTGTGTGTGTGTGTGTGTGTGTGTGTGTGTGTGTGTGTGTGTGTGTGTGTGTGTGTGTGTGTGTGTGTGTGTGTGTGTGTGTGTGTGTGTGTGTGTGTGTCTGTCTTTGCATGTGTGAGCGTTACATAACCAGGCCTCGGAGCAGGTGCTGAATCCGTTCCAGATGATGCAGTCATCAGCTTGGTATTAAACTACTGTTGAACACGCTTCTGAAAGGTACAATTAAGCTGTAACATTAAAGTGCCAACCAGGGTGTTGAGTGATCCCGCTTGAGACCAGTGGTGGAAAGTACATTTACTCAAGTACTGCACTTAAGTACGATTTTGAGGTACTTTTACCTTGTTGGAGTATCTCCAATTTTCTATACTTTTACTTCTACTCCACTACATCTCAGAGACAAATACTGTACTTTTTTACTCCACTCCAATTATTTAGAAAACTTTAGTATTTTAATTACCTTGTAGATTTTGATTATTATTACAAAACCTACATTAACCACTTCAGCTGTATTTAAATCTACAAGCTCACAACGCGTCGCATCGCCGTTCGTTGAGAGCTTGTAGATCAGCTATTTTCAAACAGCAAGTAAAAAATGTGAGTACTTTTTCCACCACTGCTGGAGACGCGAGTTCAACGGGCTTGGACATAAATTTAACACGTCTTAAGTTTTATCATGTTACTTTTATGAGATCACTGTTTCAATTTACAAGCGAGGTGTCATCTGCGTATAGCTCATAATTCTGACGGGAGCTCCGGAGACAAGAGGAAAGCACCGACCTTTACTTGTATAAGACGGAGAGTTTGGCTCCTTTGTTGTTGCCTTTGGGAGCTTGTCCAGTATGTAAGTCTGCGCACTCTCAAAGTCTTAATTTAACCCAGCGAGTGTACAAATAGAACCAAAGGAACCCTTATGGGTGAGTAACGCTGAGAGTGTACAAATTGAACCAAATGGACTCCTTCCGGGTCCATTTGGTTCTATTTGTACACTAAATGAACAGGGGTATATGTAACCCTCAACCCCCGCTACAGGAAGGGCCAGAGCAAACTGTTCTTTCTAAGGTCCTTTTGGCATGTGCTGCAGATGTTCTATCAGTCTGTCGTGGCCAGTGTCCTCTTCTCTGAAGTTCTATGTCTCCGCCAGGTCAGGTAGGTTATTGTGGGCCAGCAATGTTCGAAATTCAGGATGGAATATGAAAAATCGTACAGGTCCGTCTTGATCACACGCCAATAGAGATAATGTGTACCGATTTGCGTGGTGTTTGGACAAAATCTGTAGGAGTAATATAAAAAAATATGTTTAGCAAAAATCGTCCTCCTGGTGGTGTTATAACAGGACAATGTGAAAAGGATGGCATGTCCTCCTCGGCCTAGTGGGAATGTACGTGCAAAGTTTCACGGCAATTGGACACTGCGTTTATGATTTGAGGAGGCATTTTGTTCAAAACAAGCCACTCCTGCTAACTTTACATGCCAATCTTAGCCAATCAGGATGGAATATGAAAGATCTGACAGATCCGTGTTGATCACGTGACTATAGAGATAATGTGTAATGTGGCAATGTTTGGATCGATCACGATCAGCTTCATTTATCATAGCCGTTCCCCCATCACCCTGTGCCTTTTCATATGGGCGCACAACGCCAAACCAATGTCAGCTCACCACACACAAAACGAGATAGGAGCTTGCGTCCAAAATGTGAAATAATCAAAACACATTTTGGGTGTATAAAACACCATGAACCATTAACTGCTCCTGAAGAGCAGGCAGGTGGCTGGTATATAGCTGTCTCTGTTGTTGATGTGTACAAGGGTTAATGAGATACGGTGTACATCGTAAAGCACTTTGAACGGTCAAATTCCACTGTCAGACAATAGTGTGTGTGTGTGTGTGTGTGTGTGTGTGTGTGTGTGTGTGTGTGTGTGTGTGTGTGTGTGTGTGTGTGTGTGTGTGTGTGTGTGGGGGTGTGTGTGTGTGTGTGTGTGTGTGTGTGTGTGTGTGTGTGTGTGTGTGTGTGTGTGTGTGTGTGTGTGTGTGTGTGTGTGTGTGTGTGTGCGTGTGCCTGTGCGTTTGCGTGTGTGTGTGTGTGTGTGTGTGTGTGTGAACTTGGCAACAGGTCTGTCAAAGCTCCACCCCTTGCCAGACCCATCTGAGACGATAAGATTGACCTTCAAACCTTCAAACGTACAACTTCCAGTGAGGAGGACAGACTGTCTTTCCACAGCTACAGGAGGGAATACTGACCCAGACCACTGGAACCTGCTGACTCTGTCAGCTGAATGGACTTTAACAAAAACCAGGATTCACAGTGAAAGTAAACGTCAGGGAACATTCTAGAGGAGGGAGTGTTACCACCACTGACTGACTTCCTGTATTGAGCAAAGTGTTTGTATAGCTTCACTCAAAAGATAAATGGCTTCCAAGTCGTCTCTCTCAGAAGAGGATTTGTCCTGTCCTGTATGTCAGGACGTCTTTAAAGATCCTGTTCTCCTGTCATGTAGCCACAACTTCTGCAAAGGCTGTCTCCAGGAATGGTGGAGAGGGAAGGAAATAAAGGAGTGTCCAGTTTGTAAGAAGAGACAATCAAGGGATGCATCCATAGACCAGGCTCTGAAGAGCCTGTGTGAGGCCTTCATACAGGAGAGACATGCACATCAGAGAGCTATAACGGGGTCTGAGGTTGAGGTTCTCTGCAGTCTGCACGCTGAGAGTTTCAAATTGTTTTGTCTGGAATGTCAACAGCCAGCGTGTGTTGTGTGTCTTCATTCAGAAAAACACACCAACCACCGTTTCAAACCCATCGATGAAGCTGCAGTGGATTACAAGGAGGAAGTCCAGAAATCACTGAAGCCTTTACAGGAGAAGCTAGAGGTCTTTAATGAAGTGAAAACAAACCATGACCGAACAGCAGAACACCTTAAGTTCCAGACCCGACACACAGAGATGCAGATGAAGGACAAGTTTAAGAAGCTTCATCAGTTTCTACAAGAGGAAGAGGAGGCCAGCATCACTGCACTGAGGGAGGAAGAGCAGCAGAAGAGTCAGATGATGAAGGAGAAGATTGAGGGTCTGAACAGAGACATGTTCACCCTTTCACACACAATCAGAGCCATAGAGGAGGAGCTGAGAGCTGAACACATCCCATTCCTGCAGAACTACAAGACCACAAGGGAAAGAGTCCAGTTCACGCTGCCGGACCCACAGCTGGTCACAGTTGGAGCACTGATAGATGAGGTAAAACACCTGGGCAACCTGACCTTCAGAGTCTGGGACAAGATGAAGGACATTGTTTCCTACACTCCTGTCATTCTGGACCCCAACACTGCCCATCCAGATCTCATCCTGTCTGATGATCTGACCACTGTGAGACGTGGAGAGAGACAGAAGCTTCCTGACAACCCAGAGAGGTTTGGCCTCAATAGCTACAGTATGTCCTGAGTTCTGAGGGCTTTAACTCAGGGACTCACAGCTGGGATGTTGAGGTTGGAGACAATGCATGCTGGTCACTGGGTGTGTTAGCAGAGTCTTTTGAGAGGAAGGGATCCAGAGGGGGTCAATACTGGAAAATAACGTTTCATGAAGGTAAATACGCAGCATTCTCCTCATCAGTGTACAAAATTGATCTCTCAGTGAAGCGGTATCCCCAGAGGATCCGAATCCAGCTGGACTGGAACACGGGAATGCTGTCCTTCTCTGATCCTGACACTAACACACACATACACACCTTCAGGACCTCCACACGCAGTTTAACTGACACACGCTTTCCATTCATTTGGACTAATCATACTCTCCCTCTGAAGATGTTACCAGGAAAGGTCCGTGTAACTGTGGAATAACGTAGTTAGACATGATGATGATAATCTATAAACACTTTAAAGGGGAATATGAATCAATTATAATTGTTATTATTACTATAAATTAAAACAATAGTAATTTTTAGGAGTCGGGGTACTTTATTATATAAAATGTACCAGACATAATGATACTTTTACTGTTGTACTTATAGACATGTTCATCATAAAATATAGAATCATCTCTTTGGATGAATCTCAAAAGGTTTTATTGAACAATTTCATTCATAACTTTTTTCCCCCTTATGTAATTCTTGTTTTATTTAGTGTGTAGAGAGGCAATTCACTACCCGGTACTATTCACCAAATAGTGACTATTCACCAACCACTGCACCATATTCAGTATCATTTTGACATATTCTTCTGAAAATAATTTGGGAACTACATTTAGCTTTGATTTCTATTAAAATGATAAATCTGGGGGGGGAAAAATCTCTGTATAGAAATTGTGTTCAAACCAAATAAACATCTACTGTACCATACAACAGTGTGATTTCAGTTCATTTGCATCACATATAATATCGGCCCTTCATTAAAAGGTATGACAATTTATATGATGTTGAGCGCAGGTCAGTATGTTAAGTTTTACAGAGTCTATTTCTGCCAGAGGTTTCTTCCAGTTGAGGAGTTTCTCTTTGCTCAGTGTGGGTGGGACAACATCAGCTCTCTGAGTGCTGACATTTTTACCATTGAGCTAATAGAGCCTGCCTGCTTGCTCAGGGGATAAAATGAATCTTGACCATCAGGTCAAAGTTCATGTCAGATCCTGTGTCTAGGTGAGACCTGACCTTTGACACAATCTAAATATCTCAATAGAAGAGCAGGGAGACAAAATACAACCACCCCAATTATATAAGTTATATTGTATTAACATACTCTACCATACAGATTGTATAAGTTATATTCTATTAATATACTCTATCATACAGATTGGACAAAATTACATTTTATTCATAAAAAGCTTTAAGGCTGCAGGATATATTGACACATTATATGACCTGTCAGAGAGATATGAACCCTGCCCGCAATATCAATTGTGTCATATGACTCATATCAGATTAGTCACGTAAAATATGTTAATTATGTCATCATGACTGTAATAATAGATTAGATAGTCTCTGCTCTACCAGGGACACCAAGTCCATACAATAATCAACAGAAAAGTGTTAGCTTTGTGATCATCAAATTCACTCAGATCTCTCTGATGGGAGATGAATGTCATGTTCATGGTTGTCAACTCTCATGCTTTTGGTGTGAGACATAACCTTTCTGTGTCACTCTCTCACACTCCCCGGGTGAGGGTTATGTAAATGTTATGTAAAAGTCTCTAGCTTTGACGTAGTCTCCTGATTAGTAAAACATTCAGCCTCTTATTGTTTTGCCTTCCATCTGGCTGCAATATCTGGTGAATGTGAGAGCACGCACGCACTTGCACGCATGCAGAAGTAAGAAAAGGTAGCTCTGCCATTCATGCAAAGTTAACTGTATGGTGCTTGCTTCCATTACTTTGTAGAGGTAAAATAGGATGCCAAGTTGCCATGTTTTGCCTTGCATCTGATCTTAGAGTGGGAATTCACGTGCTAAAATCAATTAATTTCATTCTTTATCTTCTAGTTGACTCAGGACCATGACTAGAAAAAGTGCTCCTTGGAGCACAGGTGTCTCGGCCATGCCTTTCGGCCTGGCGGAGACAACAAGCGTGTGAAGAAGGCAGGCTCTGTTGTTGGTGCAAGACAGGACGGTGTAGAGGTGGTGGCGGAGGTGAGAATAAAGAAGCTGGTGGCTACCATGGCTAACCCCTCCCACCTATAAAGTTATATACAAACCAGAGAACGTATTAATTTCAATGAAGTTGCTGACCCAGCGCATTTTTGGTGCCCTATTTGGAGCCCAAATGCGGAAGATCCGAGCACCAAGCACGTGCACTGTGGTTTCAGGTGATGGACGCATGTGCAGATAAATGAAATAAATAAATACGATAATTTACTGAGGCATACTTCATCATGTGGGGTGTCCATTACTGTATGTGCTCCATTTTAATCACTTAAATCCTATATACTTCACTGACCAGAGTTCCCCAGGAGATTACTAGGCCCCCTCCTTTTTCACCCTAGTTCTAATCTCTGCTCCACAAGCTTGAAGATCTGCTATTTTTGCAGAACGCTTGCCTCAGAATAGGGACGCTATAGGGTTAACCCATAACACCAAAGGATGTCTTTACAACAAGATTGGTGAGCACGGAGTAGAGGGTTACAGTATGTCCTTGAAAACATGCACACGTATGTACTGAAGGCTACTGCAGTGCCATAAATCACGTGCATGGGCCCCATAAGACAAGAGGGGAGATGACAGTAATGAGATGAAAATTAAACCCATTCCGTTCTGATGAATTCGTTTTTTATGTGCTTCTGTTATGAAGAGAAATGGCTGTACTGGTGCATACTATTTGATGCATACCTAAATGAAGACATACAGTACACAAACAAACCTACAGTATGTTGACTCAGACACACACACACACACACACACACACACACACACACACACACACACACACACACACACACACACACACACACACACACACACACACACACACACACACACACACACACACACACACACACACACACACACACACACACACATACTCCCTGTGAAATATGAGCCCATGCATTGCAGCTGTGAATTCCTATTTTAAAATCATAAATCTTCAGCGTAATCATACAAAGCTCTTCCTGCAGCGACAGAACGCCTGGATACTGGAGCTCATCCAGTGGTCATTGCTCTGTTCCTGTGTACATTATGAACAATGAAATGGCAACTTAACCCAGACAATGCTTTGCAGATTTACCACCTTTGTGGATGTGAACGGACCACGAAGGCAGCTGGCTTTGTTCCCAAACCCTTCTAGCTGTATAACTACATACATTTACTCCATAATTACCTTTACTTAAGTACAATGTTGAGGTACTTTTGCTTTACTTGAGGAAGTTGAGAATTTCACTTTGTACTTCTGTAACATGGTTAAAGAACACATTGCTATTCCAGTAACATTTATAGCACATGACTTATTCTTTTCATTACATTCACCTGTAGCATCTTAAAGTTGTTTCTCAGGTCCCCTTGCATTAACATTTAATGTTAGTTCCTACCTGCCAGTGGGGATAGGGGGACAGGAAGGAGTGTGGGACAGACTGGTCCCCAAAAGATAAAGATGTATGTCTCCCCGTGACCCAAACTAGTGAAAATAGCCGATCTACATGCTCACAACGCGTTGCGATGCAACGCGTCGTGAGCTTGTAGATCAGCTATTTTCATTTCTTAAAAGTAAAATTGGTGGAATGTGTGGAATGTCTTTGTGAAATTCTTTTGAAAATTTTTAGAATTTGTTTTGAATGTATGAAAAACTGCATTCGAATATATATATCTTTTAATATTTGAAAATCTTTTAAAAATAACAATAAAATAATAAAAAGAAAGAAATACAAAAACAGTGGGTTATTTACTTGCGACACACACAAATCGGTCCGCAACCCACCCACTTCTATTCCACTGCGGGTGGGAGTTGCTACAGCGGCCACTTGGGAAACGGAAGGTTCCCAGCTCGATCCCCGGCTCCACGATTGTTACTGTCACAAAGTGTCCTTGAGCAAGACACTGAACCCCTAACTGCTCCCGATGCGCTGGTTGGTGCCTTGCATTGTAATGCACGTTGAAAAGCGCCTTGGATAAAGCCGCCATATACAGTAATGCACCATTTAAGTTAAGAGTTACTTTGTAGATTCAGATTATTATTATAAAAGTTATCTTGCATCGCATCATCATCACAAAACCGACATTAACCAATTAAGCTCTATACTTTAGTCCATTGGGAAATAGCCTATCTACAAGCAAGCACACAACATGTTGCAATACGTCTGTGTAAACAGGACGTTTACTTGTACATTGTGTTAAATTGTGGTAATAATTGCTTACTTTTACTTAACCCATTAAAGCCGGGAACGCATCTGTGTCATTTTACATTTCTTTGGGCTATTCAAAAATAGCAGATCTACACCGGGTGCTGCGCTACGAGCTTGTAGATCTGCTATTTTTGGAAAATGTGTGCAAATCTTCGAATATATATGTTTTTAAAGGGACCATTTTTAACTCAAATCTTTGCTTCTGGGGGTCCCCACTACAAAATATTTAGAGATGGGGGTCCGCGGCCAAATACATATACATTTTGGAGGTCCTTGACGTGAAAAAAGTTTGGGAACCACTGATTATAGCGACATAATTTTTTTCAAAAAAATGTTAGGAGTAACAGTAACAAATCTGAGTAGTTACTTCTTCCACAGTTAGCTCTTTTTTTCAAACCGTTTTACTAACTGGCAAAAAAAATTGCACGGACACAAATCCTTCCTGAAGCCCAACTATCGTCTCTGTCCGGTGGAAAGCCTCATAATGTAAAAAAAAAAACTGCTATTTTCCGGGATTCAAATTCAAAAGCATCAAACATAGCAGATCTGCTACTTTTGATACTTTTGTGTGACACTGTAGTATGATCAAGTAAGGCGTTAGTTTACGGGGAAAAAAACCCAGAAGAAGTTAAAAGTACTGTAGCCTACTTAAGTACAATTTTGAGGTATTTTTTTACTTTCTTCAGTATTTACAATTTTCAATACTTTTACTTCTAATCCACTACATCTTAGAGGCAAACATTGTACTTTTACTCCACTACAATTATTTGCAAACTTTAGTTACTAGTTACTTTTACTAGGATTTTGATTATTATTACAAAACATACATTAACCACTTCAGCCCTATACTTTGGCTATTTGAAAATAGCCCATCTACAAGCTCACAAGATCTGCTATTTTCAAAAGATTTTTATACATTTGAAAATTTGTGAAACAGGACATTCTGCATAATGAGTACTGTCTACTTTTGGTACTTTAAGTACATGTTGTACTTTTACAAAATGTACTAAATACTTTTGTACTTTTACTCAAGCCAATTTTAAATGCGGACTTTTACTTGTAACAGAGTATTTCTACATTGCAATAGTGATACTTTTACTTAAGTAAAAAATGTGAGTACTTTTTCCACCACTGGTTTACGGGGGGAAGTTAAAACATGGAGATGTTTCTGTGCTATGCATCAGCTTGTGGCATGCAGTCCAAGAGTGTAAGGAGTATAATGTCAACACAACAGCACTTGTCTTTCTTGTAGCTTGAACAGCGTCTGGCGTGTCTGGAACACGCAGCAACACAACTCTCCAAATGAAAGAAGGCTGTTAAACCGTCACACCTGCCTTCCTTCAAGGACACCTCGACTCTTTAAAGTTGTGAACAAAACAAGACGGGACCTTCGGCGAGGTCTGAATGAAAACCATCTGCACTGTGGAACTATCTGAGGTCACCGTGTCTCAGTGCTCCCCTCTTCCAGCGTTGCTAGATTTTGTCAGAGAAATAAGCAACCAGGGCTAGGTAGGAAAACAAGCCCAAAAGAAGAGACTATTATATAGGCCACATGACTTTAAAACTGTATATTGTACATCGGCTATTTTCAAAAAGATCTTGAAATAAAATGAGGAATATTTGGAATATTTTTGAAACATTCTAACGACACAAATCTGGTATGGGGCTCCCTGGCACAAAATATTTTCAGATGGGGTTAAATACATGACATGAAGATATTTGAGAACCACTGGTTTAAATAATAATAACAAATAATTGGGGGCATACTGTGGGCGCTGGGGGCGTGTCTTCTCCTCCGCGTCATCAGCGCCCATACCCTAGGTGGGGTTGGCGAAAGGGCCTACTCTGTGTGGAGTTTGCATGTTCTCCCCGTGTCTCCTAGGGTAGTTAATACCCTCACAAAAACATGTAGTAATCCTGGTCGCTATACCACCTCCCCCATGACAGCCGGGGCTCCTGATGGAGGGGAAGGGAACTGGTTGGAATAACGTGTTCCTTCCACGCGCTACGTCCTACTGGGGAAAGTCCCCTCTGTCAGGTGACAAGAAGGTCAGTTGGCTCTCATGCATTGAAGGAAGCATGAGCTCGGCCCTGGCCTCCCTAGGCTGTGGGGGACTGGTGTAGCGCTGGTGTAGGGCTGGTGTAGCGCCCAGGATCACTTAGGAAATTGGCACCGGGTGAAAAAAAATGGGTTACAAAAATCGCGGGATAAAAATTTAGAAAAAAATATATATATTTGGGAGCAAGCCCAAATAAGCTTCTACAAAGCCCGCAACCCGCAACTGCTGTACCATTATTTACAAGCAACTTTACAGGAAAAGAAGCCCAGAGTCGCTTATAATAAGCGGACATGGCAACAATGCCATCTTCCTATATTTTGTCTGATCCAGCTGTTCCAGTAATAGCTGTGCTGTTGACCGTTATGTTAAAACACAGAGATAAAGTACACCAGAGGCACTTTTACATTACCTCAACATTGTACCTAAATACTTATCAGGGGTTGAAGGTCTCAGAGGCACTTACCTGTCAGGGAAGTATATGCAGTAATGGAAAAAGTACTCAAATGTTTTACTTAAGTAAAAGTATCAATACTGCAATGTAGAAGTACTCTGTTACAAGTAAAAGTCCGGAATTCAAAATTTACTTGAGTAAAAGTACAAAAGTATTGGTATCAATATATACTTAAAGTACCAAAAGTAAAAGTACTAAAATATTTGAAAATAGCAGATCTACAAGCTCACAACGCGTCGCGATGCGACGCGTTGTGAGCTTGTAGATTGGCTATTTTCAAATAGCCTATGTATAAAATAGGGCTAAAGTGGGTAACATATGTTATATAATATAATAATTTATATCTGAAAAGTAACTAGTAACTAAAGTTTTAAAATAATTGTAGTGGAGTAAAAGTAATTTTTTTGCCTCTGAGATGCAGTGGAGTAGAAGTAAAAGTATTGGAAATTGGAAATACTCAAGTAAAGTACAAATACCTCAAAACTTTACTTAAGTACAGTACTTAAGTAAATGTACTTAGTTACTTTCCACCACTGAGTACATGTCATGTTCGACTTGCCCAAAGGTCAAGCCCACTTGCCTGAAATGTAAATCGTCCATTCTGAAATGATAGGTAAAATTTTAATTGCCGTACATTTGACTTTTTTTACTTTCTACTTGCATGCTTGAAATGTTTCCTTACTCAGCCTGTTCCAGTTGAAAAATATTAATGTTTTAGGTAAAGTCACAGGAATAAACAATCAGCTTAGACAGATAAATCGTGTTGGATTCATAGCAAACTAAATAAAGAGGTTCCTTCCCCACTCGAACACACTTGGCAACCTGAAAGCAAGCTCTGCTTGCACAAACGTTTCATTTACTTGCCACGGGCAGTCGGTCAGCCATTAGTGTCAACCCTTGCTTAATTCATACCGTTCTACTGCATATCAGATGCAAATGAAGTTATTAACCACTTGAACCCTCTATTCTTAATAAAGACGCACTGTACTTGGGAGCATTCTTTTTCGATCTACACCAAATCTCTTTGCCAAAAAATTTGCAGATCTACAGAATCTATTTTTGGCAAATGTATGCTGGGGTTAAGTGGTTCAAATAAACCGTACATTAACTGATAAATGATTGTTTTATTATAGTTTAAGCTACCCAGCAGCACATAAAAAAATCAGCCCCACCTTTATTAGTTACAGTGATGAACACATTAATGCATTACTTTTTTTTCCTTATCCCACAATGTTGTAACACTTTTTTCACCCGGTGTCAATTTTCCTGGGCGCTACACTCCCCCCACCAGCCTAGGGAGCCCTGGGCCGAGCTCATGCCTCCTTCAATGCATGAGAGCCAACTGACTGATTAATGCATTACTAATGACATCCAACTATGATTGTGAAATGGGCCCATGTGGCACAATGAGTAGTTTTACACAACATGTCGAAGGCAGGAACTTCTATTTGTAGCAGAATATTTCTACATTGTGGTATTACTTTTAATAATCTGAGTACTTCTTCCACCGCTGGGCACGGTACACAGAGTAGAGAGCCAATAATGCGTCCATGTGAGAATTTGCTCCAATGAAAAGAAAATCACTGTCACATTTTATGACAATGATGAATTGAGATCGTTATTATATAAAACAATGCAGTCAACCCATACGCATACTTTACTCCTGAAAGATCATCCATTTTGCTCCTTGGCTTATAGTTCCCATGGCACTGCTCAACCGCAACCATCGCACTATACTAAAGTAATGTTCCAGAGCAATGGACGGAGGATTCTGTCTCACATGAGAGGTTATTTCAGTGATTAGGAGAGGCTGCTTCTCTCTTTTTACTAGACACAAAACAGCAGATCTACCAGTAACCAAAGCCTGCATGTCCTCAGTCCAGGGGTCTTCAACAGGTCCTCAGAGTTACTAGGGGGGCCGCCAAATGTTTGTGTGATAGGAAAAGTCTTTACATAACCACTTTAAACCTAGCATCCCTATTCTAGTGGGATAGGAACGTTTTTTTCTAGTCATACGGAGGAATTCAAGGTGATTTACATCCCAGTCCGGGACCGTTATCAGAGGTTACCATGCATCACGTAGTGTTCAAGCACCAGTATAGTCACTGGCCCTGAACACTTGACAAGACAACATACATAATCGTGGAATAACAGTTGATTGGGTCGTCTCTGAGTGTCCAGTAGGTTGTCATCTTGGATGTTTGTTTTTCAGCTTTTTGGCGCCTCAAAAGTTCAAACATAATTCTGCCCAGAACGCCGTTAGATATCCTTATAGCGATTACTTACTAACTTACACCCATTATGCCGGCTGGCGCATAAGGCAGCAACAAAGTTTCTCCACTTCCATCTGTCTTTGGCCATCTTCTCTATGGTCCCCCAGCTCTGGTGTTGTTGCTGAAGCTCCTTCTCTATCATCCTACGCCATGTCGTTTTAGGCCTCCCTTTCTTTCTTCTGCCTTCTGGGGTCCAGTGTAATGTGACT
>NC_137616.1:44602671-44680171 GCF_963280865.1 Gymnoscopelus braueri | reverse complement strand
CACACACACACACACACACACACACACACACACACACACACACACACACACACACACACACAGAGCCACGTCCTACAAAAGGACCTGTAGAGCCGGTGCTGGTATAGCAGGCGTCAGTCTGGGAACAGAATGTGAACCTGTTCATCAGAATAGTAGTGGTGATATTTAGACCTGTGTGGCCCAGTAAATGACCCAGTCCACATTCTCTGGTGTCTACAGGGGCCGCCCACATATATGCTCTTTTTGGGGCCCTGAAGCAGAAATTAGCAAGGATGCGAAAGGGGCCCGGTCCGGCCCTGGCTGGGTGTGTGGGTAAAAAATGACAGGGTTTCCATTGATGTGGGAGGAAATATAAATCCAACATTATGTTGAAAAAGACTTTGTCGCTGTCGGGTTAGTCTTGTGTAGCCAGACAACTATTCCACAATCTCCGAATGCTATATAGAGTCTGGAACTACACCTCCTGAAATCCGAGAGAGGAAACTGGCACTTCAGTTCACGAAAATATATTTTAAAATATCTTTACATTTAATTTATTCAGTGCTATTGAACACCCTCTACGTCTGTGTGTTGGCAAAACAAATATTGAAAACCAATGAAAAGTATTAAAAAGCACTTCTGACAAAACCATCTAACTCCATTGGATCCTCAAACTTTCTGCTAAACCAGCTAAGTCCGCCAAAGGGGGGTGGAGTTAGCTGGTTTTGCTGACTCCAGGCTCCACCCCCTTTTGACCTCCAACCTCATTGTGAGCTTGGAGGTCCATTTAGTTGTTCTTATCAATGATGAACAAAACCTCCTAACTTTTGTTTTGTTTTTTCATTTCCTGAAAAATGAACATTTTTGAGTTTCTGCCCCACAGCAGAGATATGCTTAGATGATTTTTATTCATATTTGGATACATTTGCGTGACTGTAAAGACGAAACGGAAGTGGGGAGGAGGCTTCACATCCACTTTATATTTTAATCATGATCAGAGCTTCCGAGCCCCAGACTGTATGACCGGAAACATTTGAAAATTGCATTATCTGCATATTCAAACCTTTTGTGTTTTTTATATACTTAGTACTTAGTATAACATAGTTAAACAAAAACCCAGAACAAATGTGGTATGCAGATCTGTAATGTATCTGAAATTATAATATGGAACATTTACCAACTATGATCACTGAAGCACCCAGTAAGGCAAGTCTTCCTTAAATAAAGTCTAGTAATAAGAGCACAGAAAACCGATGTCTAAACCACATGCAAGCTATAAACATTTGATCACACTCCTTATTAAAAGTCATAGAACACAGACAATATTCAGCCATCAGAACGATGGCTGAATATTCACTACCAATCATTTCAGATAAAGTGGCATCAAAAGACCTACAGTAGGCCTACTATAAAAGACAAATTGACGAGTGATCATTTCAACTTTGCAGCAGGCACCTCCATGTCACACTTTACAATGATTAATAGACATTCATGCAGTCTGAGAAACATATTTGGAAAAATATATTCATGCAAAAATAATCTTGTACTGTAATTATTATGTGAATGTCAATATAGAATGACAAATAGATGAATAATAGACATACAGTTCTTTGATTCACAGTTGAAGATTTAGATTTGATTCGAAACAGAATATTCAACACAGGTAAGGGATCTATCCTGCTTTCAGAACCCCTTGAAGCGTGGCAGTTTACCAGCTCTGTGGAGGTAGAGCAAAGGATGAACTAACCCTGACATCTTGACTATTGAATATGTGATGCAAATAACAAGCGGAAAGGTTCCTTCGCTGAAACATTTTTTCAATGGTACAGTTAGAATATAGGGAAGGTAGGTCATTAACATGACGATCAAGCCGATCAGAATAATCCTAAAAGCCCTTCTCTTCATGTCTTTGCCATTGTCGCTCTGTCCTTCTCCTGGTCCGGGCTGTTTCAGAGCTCTGAGGGTGGAGAGGCAGCAGAAAGACATCACAGAAGCGAGCGCAATGAAAAAGCCCAGAAAGATGTAATACAACACTAAGGACCTAAAGACATCAAACATGAATCCAAAGCTGAGTGCGAGCACCATCGCCCAGACAGCGCAGCAACAGCCCACCCGGTACCGAAGAGCTTTGTACCTGAGAAACCCCACAGGGTGAACCACCGCCATGTAGCGCTCCACACAGATACAGCACTGGAAAGATGGAACAGAGAAGCAGAAAAAAACAAAAAAGAAGGAAACAACTATTTTAAGAAGAACGTGGTGTGTGAAGATCCATGCCATGTGTACGGCAGAGAGCAGGGAGTAGATCATCACAGATACAGTCAGGTTGAGATAGAAGAACTCGGAGGCTATCGTCCCACCAGCTCCACTCAGTATCAGCCACAGGACGTAGCTGTTGATTGGGAAAACCAGGACGAGGTTGATAGAGCACATAGCAGTTTGTAGTGGCAGACAGGTGTAGTTCTCTGAAGACATGAAGGGGGTGGAGGAGTTGAATACATTTTCCAGGGTGACGTTCATCTTAGCACTCTGTGCCCTGTAACCAGTTCAGAAGAGCAGAACTTAGTGGATGGATTAGAGTGCAGTTGACTGAATATAATAATGACACAACTAACAGTGGTTCTCAAAGTGGGGTTCCCAGCTAAATGAGTCAATAATAGCATCACACGCAGTTTAACCACTTTAACCCTATTTTATAGTTTGGATATTCATACATACGTAGCTGATTACAAGCTCATTGCATCAGATCTACAAGCTTGTATATCTGATCAAAAATGTTGAAAATGTTTGAAAAATGTGGAATAATTTCGACACACAAATCTTCTCTTCTGGGGTCCCTGGTACAAAACATTTTCAGATGAGGGGGGGTCCTTGACATGAACATGTTTGAGAACCACCTTTTTAAACAACTCTTATCAACGTTCTTCTGAAAACTACTACTATTCTAATGAACACACGGTTAAAGTGATCTCACGTGTTGGATGCCAGCAGAGTGTCTCAGATCTCTGGGTTGAGTGGTTTGGTGAATTCTCTTCCTCAGACAGACAGTCACCTTGTCCCTGTTAGCAGATCCTCCAACTGATGTACTCTCTACTTTGCCTCTGTGGTAAAGTGCATAATCTGTGGGACTAGTTGCCCTTATTGAAAAGAATGAAAGAGTCCAGGCATTCCTTCTCCTTTGTTAATTTTATTAAGGAGAAAAGGGTTATATTGTTACTTTCCATGGCCGATTTTCCAGGCACAAGACAAAGAGCGTAGATCTAGGCTGATATGAGGTGTGTGTGCTCTGATCTAACTATGTGTGTGTGTCTATGTGTGTGTGCGCTTGGTAGGTGTAAATGTGTGTGCGCATGTACAGTATGTGAATGGAAGTGCACGGTGCATGTATGTGCGTCTGTATGTCTGGGAATGTGTGTATAAATGTGTATGTGTTTAAAAGACACAATGATCAATAACCCTATTAATTAACTGACCTGAATAACCTCGATGGAATGCAATTTGATGGATTGTCATGATTAGTTTAGTTTTTTACTTGACTTTAGTTGTCTTGAAAACGTTTTTAGTAAGACTGTACATATTTCTATTATGTTGTGTTAAGTTTGTTGTGGACCCCAGGAAGAGTAGCTGTTACTTTGGTGGCAGCTAATGGGCTAATGAAAAAGAATGTATTGCTCGTCAACGTTTCAGCCTGTTCAGACCTTCATCAGGACATATATGAGCTAATGGGCTGGCCCCTTCCTACAGCGCATTATCCTTTCCCCCAACACTACTGACCCTCAGGTCAGCATTTATTCAGGGCCGTCCCGATAACGAGACTGAAGCTTAGAGGTGATTGCGCCCTTTGCTGCCGCAGCCCCTAAACTAGGGAACAGCATTCCCTTCGCCCTTAGGTCTGCCCCTTAAGTCTTTTAAAAGGATCCCTGGCTAATAAGCCATAAGTGCCTTAATACATTATAATTGCCCTCTATAACTAAAATGGAAAATTAAAAACACCTTAAATATTGTATTTATTTTATAAATAGTTCATCTTTTACTCAAGCGGGGCAATGCCCGTTGCATGTTGATGATGTCATTTGTCCATGTGTGGTCCAGCCCTAAGGAATTTTATTAGAATGTCTTAACACATTCCACGCCAGAGTTTAATATCATAATGTACTCACCAGTGCCAGCGATTTTTTTTTTATTATACATTTTTTTTCACGTCGCCACAGACCTCGCTAAATACCTTAAAATCGCACGTTCAACTGTTTGTAGACACACAGGGTAGCTGTGTGAGTTGCCCAGAGAAGACCGTTTCGATTGGCGATCGTCCATTTTGAAGCTACAGCGGTTTATGTTAAACAGCGATCAGCGAGGAGAAAAACAACAACCGAGAAAATTGAGATTTAGTTTCCGCTTTAGAGCGGAGGCGGGTGGGAACGAAAATCTCCGGATACGGATATTTCCGTTTCCGGGTGTGCTACAATGAAATGTGTCGTGGCGAGGGAGGCCTACAATGAAATGTGAACCTGCGAGAAAAAAAAAAAGAAAAAAAAGACCACTTTGTGTAGATCTACGCGACTGGCACGCTGCGCAATTATTTAGGTTCGCGTAGATCTACGCGATTGGCACGCAATGTGTTAATAAAAAACAACTTAATACTTCCTAAGGCTAATATGAGCATCAAACCAATTAAAATAAATGTTATTAGCACAAGCATTCCACATACTCCATAGGGATGGACCACACTTGCGACGGGCATTGTCCCCCATTGAATGACATTTATAAAATAAAATTCATATTTAAGGTGTTTTAAATGTTTACATTTAGTTATAGAGGGCAATTATAATGTAATAAGGCATATTTGGCTTATTAGCCAGGGATCCTTTTAAATCCAGGCTCAAAACCCTTCTTCACAAGCCTTTGAATCCCCCTGATGAATTTGCACTATCCTATTATGCTAAGAAGGGTTTGCCTTGCTGCTTTTAATGTTTATTTTTTACTGTTTGACTACTATGACTGTGTGTTTTTATTATTGATAGTTATGTTTTGCAGTTTATTTTGACCTGTATAGCACTTTGGTACAATGTGAGTTGTTTCTAAATGTGCTATATAAATACATTTGATTTGATAATGGGGATCAGAATGAATGAAGAATAAAGGAATATCCTACAAAATGATCAAGCGTATTGCCTCGGTCCATAGCGTATAAATCAGCGGCTGTCAGAGATTACACTGATGTACTGTATATGAACTGTTGGTCAGCCGGTCAGCGGCGGTCCACATAATCACTACGTGGTGTGGGAATTGAACTATGAATCATCTCAAGACAGATTATGTCACGGCCCGTTCGGCCCGTTCTGTTATCACGTCAATACCACTGAGTCTGACAGGAGTTTGAACTTTGTTTTAAAAAAAAGGTCTTCCAGTGTCTTTTTGGATTGTTTTAAGAAAGGCATCATACGAATGTCATGAATACATTCCTGTTGTGTTCATAACTATACAGCCAGTCCAGCAGAAGAAGAGAGCTGGAGCTGCTGCTGAACTGTGGAGGATTTCACTCCTGTTATCTGGGTCTCTGTCAGTGTTGCCATGTCTGCTTATCATAAGCGGCTTTGGGCTTGTTTTTAGTGTAAAGTCACTTGTAAATATTGGTAATTTTCTGGTACCACCGTACCATTTCTTTTTTCAAGATTTATTTTGTGAAAATAGCAGATCTACAAGCTTGTAGATCAAATAGCCGATATTAATGTATATAGGTTTAAAGTGTGAGCTTGTAGATCAAATAGCCAATATATATGCATATAGATACATACATTATCTTATCTTCATAGACCTGGTTGCTTATTTCTCTTGCAAAATCTGGCAACACTGGTCTCTGTATCTGTTGTGTGTGAGCGATGATTCTGGGAGTGTGTGTTGGAGTGTGTGTTGGAGTGTGTGTTGGAGTGTGTGTTGGGTGTGTATTGGAGTGTGTGTTGGCCAAATAACACGGTTTCCCAGTTTATAGAGGTCAGTGGAGGAGAGCCTGACAGCTGGACATGTATGATGGTTGGAAGAGAGAGAGAGAGAGAGAGAGAGAGAGAGAGAGAGAGAGAGAGAGAGAGAGAGAGAGAGAGAGAGAGAGAGAGAGAGAGAGAGAGAGAGAGAGATGTTAAGGCCTCAATGTGAATACATGATGACACAGGGGTCAATCTGTCAGCTTCTCTACTGTATGTTTTTCTCTTCATCTCCTTTTCTTTCTTCTTAGTTTTTATCACTTTGGTCTCCATCCTGGGTCTGGCCTCTAATGGGACAGATAGCTAGCTTCAACTGCCAGGACCTGTGCGCCCTGCCAGGACCTGTGCACCCTGCCAGGACCTATGCTCCCTGCCAGGACCTGTGCTCCCTGCCAGGACCTATGCTCCCTGCCAGGACCTATGCTCCCTGCCAGGACCTATGCTCCCTGCCAGGACCTATGCTCCCTGCCAGGACCTTTTCACCAGGTCACACAACACCAGTGATAGAAGAAGTACTCACATGTTTTGCTTAAGTAAGTAAAAGTATCAATACGGCAATGTAGATGTTCTCTGTTACAACTTACAACAAGTGAAAGTCCTGTATTCAAAATGTACTTGAGTTGGCATCAGAATGTCAACATTTGAAAATAATAATGTGAAATAATGTGAAAATAGCAGATTTACAAGCTCACAATGCGTCGCATCGCGAGCTTGTAGATCGGCTATTTTCAAATGGACAAAAATATATAGGGCTGAAGTAGTTAAAGGAATAGTTCACCCAAAAAAGTACTTTTTTTCTATCGATTAGTCACCCATATTTTGGGTTTTTCAACCAGCGGACCGGTAGGCAGCGGTTCTGGTAGGAGACACAAAGGAGACCCTTTGTGTCTCCTACCGGAACCGCTGCCGGTCATCAAATTATTGGCTTAGGAATGCGACAAAAACAAAAAAATATCCATGCATTCAAGTCTCCATGGGGTGACTAATAGATAGAAAAAAAGTCATTTTGGGGGTGAACTATCCCTTTAATGTATGTTTTGTAATAATAATCAAAATCTACAAAGTAACTAGTAACTAAAGTTTTCATATCATTGTAGTGGAGTACAATTTGCCTATAGGAGATGTAATGGAGTAGAAGTAAAAGTATTGAAAATCGACAGACTGAAAGACTGACTGACTGACTCTCTCTTTCTCTCTCTCTCTCTCTCTCTCTCTCTCTCTCTCTCTCTCTCTCTCTCATTCATTCTATCATGTAGTCAGTTTACTGTAGCTCCTTCCGTCCACTCCGTCTGTCCTCCTTGATCTCTCTTGTTTCCACTTGAAAAGAATGTCACTTGTTGTTCCCTTTTGTTTCTCTCAGTTGTCCCTTTTATCCTCATCATTTCCTCTTTATAGAATATAAATACATACACACACAGCAGCTCTATAGCCTCTAACCCCAAGTTTCCCACAGAATAACCATTAATCTATCCATCTGTGTTTAGATTTTTATGCCCGTCACTCCATTTTATTTCCCTTCAAAACAAAATCTCGGCTACATCACTGTGTTGGCGAGAGAGAGAGAGAGAGAGAGAGAGAGAGAGAGAGAGAGAGAGAGAGAGAGAGAGAGATTTTCTGTACACTGCATGGTGACACCGAGCTGTAGCTGGCATCTCTGTAGAGGGAGCGACTTTGAAGTGTAATGGCGTGCAGCTGTTTATGTTAATCTGGCTATTAGCATCCAACTCTCTTTACCATGACCGCTTCTGAACTATACGTTTCCCAACAGTGATATTATGACCCATGCAACAGGAAAACTGAGATCTGATAAAATAGAAACGGGTCAAATGAACGTGGATATGAAATGGAATGTTGCAAATAAATGGGTGAAATGTACACAACTAGAGTTTTCTGCAGCTGTTTGCTGCCCTGATTGCAACCTGATGATCAGCAATATAGGCTATGCACAGCAGCCATATTATAAAGAAATTTGGCCTCTTAATAATAATACATTTTATTTATGACGCACTTTACATTCTCACGAATCTCAGAGTGCTACAATTAAAAGCAAGGCATAAAAACAGCATAGGCGACAAAACAATTACAATAGACCCAACTAGGCTAAACTAAAGGGCCAACGTTTAGAAATTAAAACTCAGTACGAAAAACAGACAAAAGTCCATGAAAATTAGAAAAATGCTTTTTTTAAAAGGTAGGTCCTCTTCCTTACTTCCTTCAAGGTCTTACCAAGTATACCAAATACATTAAGGCATTTAACACAAATCTTTTCTTCTGGGTGTAAAATGGTAAATGGTGCATTTATATAGCGCTTTTATCCAAAGCGCTTTACATAGATTTGCATTACATTCACCCATACACCGATGGAGAAGGAAACCATGCAAGGCACCAACCTGCTCATCGGGAGCAATTAGGGGTTCAGCGTCTTGCTCAAGGACACTTCGACACTAACTCTGGGGGAGCTCGGGATCGAACTGGAAACCTTGCGGTTGCCATCCTGCCACTCTACCCCTGAGCCACTGCCGCCCCTCCGGATGTCTCCTGGCACATAACACTTTCAACCAAATACCAAAAAAGTTTGAGAACTACTGATTTAGAAGGCATTTGCAGAATCGACTTGTAGGTCTTAATGTGTTAAAAAAAAGAAAAGAAAAAGGAAATATAACCAACTATGCTTTGATTTGGTCTGGGTTGTCCAGAGGAGGATGGGTTTGAGGAAATATCCAGTGGGAGTATGGTTTGATGTAGCATGAAATCACGATGTTCCGCGCTTAGATCAAATGGTGGGAACCTCACATCCAATTACATATTTTACAAGACACATGCAAAAGTCATCAACAAATTAATCTGTGGGGAGGAAAAACCCAGTTATTCCATCTGGTGTAAACCTCTCTGACCACAAACATCCCTTATTAAGTGTCTTCTCTATCTTCTCCAAACAGGAAAAACCTGTAAATGTAAACAATAACAAGCACATATTTATCAGACAAAATGCTTTATAATATTGCAGTCCAAGAGATGAGTTTCCCCTCTTTGACATTCCTTGCACTAATGGTTTGAGTGGTGGAAAGTAACTGAGTACGTTTACTCAAGTACTGTACTGTACAATTTTGAGGTACTTTTACTTCTGGAGTATTTCCAATTCTACTCCACTACATCTCAGAGACAAATGTTGTAAGTTTACTCCACTACAGTTATTTGAAAGCTTTAGTTACTAGTTGCTTTGTAGATTTGGATTATTATTACAAAATATACATTAACCACTTCAGCCGTATTCAAACTTTGGCTATTTTCAAAAAAAAAATTATACATTCTAGACATGATAACTTGTGAAACGGGCATAATGAGTACTTTTAGTTTTGGTTTTGATGCCAATACTTTCATACTTTTGCTCAAGAACATTTTTATTACCGGACTTTTACTTGTAACAGAGTGTTTCTACATTGCCTTGCCGTATACTTTTACTTAAGTAAAAAAAAAAAAGTAGGCTACTTCTTCCACCACTGAATGGTTTCATCATGAAATGTAATTAATTAAGGAAGACTATGGATACAGAACCTGATAGACAGACAGACAGACAGACAGACAGACAGACAGAAAGATAGATAGATAGATAGATAGATAGATAGATAGATAGATAGATAGATAGATAGATAGATAGATAGATAGATAGATAGATAGAGCACAACGTCCCATTCACACAACCTGGCAGAGAGAAACTCTCAGTTGAAGAACACATACAGAGCTCCAGGGACTCCGCTGCATGATTTGTAGCCTAAAACATGCATCATATCCTAAACGCTATGGCAGCCATTACTTTGATGAGCATGTTTATTTACTCCATAAATAGACTTCCAATTGAATGGAAGACCAGGAATGCAGAGCGGAATAATACTTAGAGGAGAGGGTCAGGGTGAGAGAGAGAGGGGTGGGAATTATTTGGCGATAAATGGAAAAAGCTGTGTCTAAGCCTGTCAAAATTATTACGTCATCGCCTAATCACAATCATTTTGCTTGTAGATCAGCCATTTCTGCTTGTAATGTAGGATAATTAATTCAGCTGGTTGGAAAGTGGTGACCACTGTGGTGCATGGGTAAGAATGCAGGGAGGCTTCTTATCATCTTCGAGGGTGTTTATTCCAAAACTGGGTTACAGAAAGTATTGGAACGCAGCCCCATGTTGCAAATAATAAACAAAAAAGTATCTTCGGTGATATAGTCCAAACACGATCAAAACTAGGGATAATATATCAAGCAGATACACAGCCAGCGAAAACCGTTTCAAACTGCGATCCGCCATCTTGAAGCTACAGCGGTTTCATCTAAACAGCGATCAGCGATGAGAAAACAACAACCGAGAAAATCGACTTTTAGTTTCTGGTTTAGAGTGGAAGCGGATGGGATCCGGAATTTCCGGATCCCGGATAATTCAGTTTCCGGTGGTGCTACAATGAAATGTGTCGTACCGAACGAGGCCTACAATGAAATTTCAACCTGTGAGTAAAAAAAAACAAAAAACACACCACTTCGCGTATATCTACGCGACTGGCACGCTGCGCAATTAAGTAGGTTCGCGTAGATATACGCGGCTCGTGTCATGATTGTTACAAGACAAACCTATACTGTATGTGGCATCATTTTCAAAGGTCCCCCGCAAGATTCACGATTCAAGAACAGCAAAAGTAGCAGATCGACATTTGATACTTTTGTGTGACGCTGAAGTATGATCAAGTACGGCGTTAATTTACCAAAACAAAAACACAAAAAGGGATCAACGCTGGAGCAACACAGACATTTTAAGCCTTTTATTATTTAGGTGCAACTAAGTACTGTACACATTGACTGACGTTTCGGTCTTTGGACCTTCCTCAGAGCGTGGAGATAGGAGGTTTCTACACGACAGCAACAATATATAGCAGCATGAGCAGCATTTCTCAAAACAAGAACAAGTGATCAAGCATAGACACAGTGTCAGGCTGTACTGTGCGATACTGTAAATGAGTCCCGCAGCAGGCTCTGAGTCAGACATGTTCACTGCACCCTCTGTTCGCCCTCACCTCCACTTCACCTCCCTCTATTTGATTTGTCTTCATTTGTGGCTTATTTTCCTTCTCCCCTCCTGCCCTCCTGCCTGGCTCCAGGTTCAGAAATAGTTTATATTTTTCTGCCTGCAGCTGTCAGAGCCCTGGTCAAAAAAAATAAACGAAAAACAAAATTACAAAAACAAAATAAAAAAACGGTAAGAATCCTGAACAGCTGCTCAAAAATGCTACTTGCACAATGTGAGTAAGCAGTGCCTGTATGATGTGTATGCGCTGGTATTCAGACGGTACTACTCGATTTGATGTGTGGGGCTGGTATTCAGAAGGCTCTGCTCTATTTGATGTGTACATTACAGTCATTTAGAAGACGCTTTTATCCAAAGCGACTTACAATAAGTGCATTCAACATAGGTAGGGAACGAAAACTACTAATCACCAGAAGTCTTAAGTGCATTTTCTGCAAAAACAAGCAACCAAGAGTATACCTAGCGCTAAGGTAAAAATGCAATATATCAGCTACCTATTTTCCTTAAACAGATGAGACAAAATAGCAAAATAAAATGAGCAAGAGCTAAAACAAATAAGTGTATTGACTAAACAAGATCCAATAAAACAATACAACAATAAAACAAGCGTTCATACAACTAGTTAACAACAAGTAGAACAGGCAAAGAGGAAGGGTAGTGTTTCCTGAAGAGGTAGGTTTTCAGCCTGCGGCGAAAGATGTGTGGTCGCTGGTATTAAGGCGGTACTACTCTATTTGATTGGTATCTGACTCTGTTGGGCCTGTGTGTGTGTGTGTGTGTGTGTGTGTGTGTGTGTGTGTGTGTGTGTGTGTGTGTGTGTGTGTGTGTGTGTGTGTGTGTGTGTGTGTGTGTTGTGTGCACATGTGGCTTGTGTGTGTGTGTGTGTGTGTGTGTGTGTGTGTGTGTGTGTGTGTGTGTGTGTGTGTGTGTGTGTGTGTGTGTGTGTGTGTGTGTGAGAGTGTGTGTGTGTGTGTGTGTGTGTGTGTGTGTGTGTGTGTGTGTGTGTGTGTGTGTGTGTGTGTGTGTGTGTGCGAGCGCGTGCGTGTGTGTGTGCATGTTTGTAAGTGGTGCATGTGTTGCACTGTCTCCTGTTTGTGTTTAATTAGTGTAATTGTTTGCATCTTGTGTTGCAATCAGCTGCAGCTGTTTATGCCGTGCTCATACATACAGGCAGACAGATACACAAACATTGGCACCGCTAAAAAGACAAGTGAAATATACAAGTGATTTCCTTTTCATCAATATATTTGGTATTTATACAAAGAAGATACAAAATGACTTTAAATGACAACACAAAGCCAAACAATACTCTCGTAACTACACTGTATGACAAACAGTGACTAATTGACAAAAGAAAATAACAAATTATATATATATATATATACAATAAAATAAAACAAAACAACACAGACATACAGTGAGGGCACTTACTTAAACTAATATCACCATCCAAGTCTAAAGGACATGCATCTGCAGAGGATGTAATTATCCAACCCCGGCCTCGCCTGTTAGATAAGATAGATCATTGCTCTTGACATACTGAATTAAATCCTCCTCATACTTTTTGGAACAACTCTTGTTTGTCTCGAAGAGTGTAAGTAAGCAATTATTTTCCAAAGGAAAGCATATGGTTATGTCCTGAAACCGCTGACCGATCCTTGGTTTGCCCATCCTTTTCCATGATAAGAGCATATGTAATTGTTTTCTAAAGGAAAGCATGTAGTCATCTCCTGAAACCACTGACCGATGCTTGGTTTGCCTGTCTTTTTCCCGCAAGACAGCGATAACCCTTTTTGCTTACAATAAAATAAAGTCGAGCGATTTGTATAATATTTAGGTGTTTACTGTTTTAATCAGAATAACTGATCAGAATTAACTGAAACGCTGCAAATTACGATTTAGTTACTGTGCCTGTCTAGGACTATAGTTCCTAAGTAGTGTATTATAGTCCTATCACTGTATATTTGTATATATCATATTTTATTATTGTCATAGAGCACCGAAGTCTGACATCACTGTCACTATCCCCCCTGGCTCACAGAGTTTGTATTGCAATTCCAATTGTTTATTTTTCGAACACAGTTGCAATCTAAGATTTGCCTATGGGAATTCCAATACAAAAAATAACTCTGTGACCCAGGGGTAGTGGGAGTGACGTCAGGGCTTCGGTACTCTATCTTTATTTTATTGCTTTAATATATTTTTCGTCATATGTAGCACAATCTGCGGGACAAGTCCCAAACACTGCTTTCCACTGCGCTGTTGTGCCTGTATAAGTCAGTGGCAAATAAAACCTTCTTGAATCTTGAAGGTGAGCCTTCTGCTTCTTGCACATGTGACACTGCTGCTGAAGTACCTGTCTAAGAGATTTATATGCCTGCCATTCTTTATTTCTATCTCATCCAGTATTATTACTTGTTCTTTATTTTTCATCGTGATTATCTTCTCTGTGGAACATGTTGGAACATTTGGCTGCTTGTGCCTGTATGAGTAAGACACAAATAATAAACTCTTGATTCTTGCCTCCGCATTCTTCTGTTTTAGACCAAAACACCACCTGTGGAACTGTGCAATTTTTGAAAACTTTTCAAAAACATTTTTGCCCAAAGTGGTTGACCGTTACTCTTTTCAATCCTGTACTTCAAAGTACCTCTCGTCTTTTCCCTCCCTCTCTGTCTTATCTCCATTCACTGTATGTTGCTCTTACCAAGAGAGATTGTTCCCAAGAAACCAAAGCTACAAATTACACCTTTATCTCCTCCTGTTATGGATACAAAACAAACTGTAGCCTACCAAACTGTAGTCTCTCTCGCTCTCGCTCTCGCTCTCTCTCTCTCTCTCTCTCTCTCTCTCTCTCTCTCTCTCTCTCTCTCTCTCTCTCTCTCTCTCTTTTTTTGATTTTTATCTCTCTTTTTTGATTTTGGTAGGGCTTTGTTGAAATGGAAAACATACGTTTACATCGCCAAAGCAAGTGTCAAATAAAACAAACAGAAAAAGATGTACATTTTGAGGATATCGCCCTACTAGATCTCCCTACTCTCTCTCTCTCTCTCTTTCTCTCTTCCTCTCACACCGCATCCATTGTTGCTTTCTCACTCTCTTCATCAGAACAGCACAACGGCACCTGCCTTACCCTAATTGGGAATGGCGTGCTAACCCTAAATGACACCGTACACATAAACCATACAGTAACAACAAAAACACAGAGCAGATAATGATGATGAGACGGCTGGAGCCTTCGTCCCCCTCCTTCTCCTTCCATCTCCTCCATGCAGAGTAACCTGCCAAAAAGACTGACCACACACCACGCTGTACGCACGCACGCACGCACACGCACACTCACTCACACTCACACACACACACACACACACACACACACACACACACACACACACACACGAAAGAAGCAGCAAAGAAAAGGAAAGGGGGAAAAAAATCTGCCACATCACCTTGTAGAGATTTCCCAGTGCTTGACCAAACCAGGCCAATGTGGTGGTTTGGCCGCCTAACTATAATAATGCTGATGTAAAGAGGGTGTAATTATAAATATGAGTTTATAATTATATGCCTACATATTTAAGTGATTTTCTTTGTGTGTTAAATAGCTCTATATTCTGATTGGAAGTGATGACACAAAGAAACTAGAAAAAGTGCTCCTCGGAGCACAGGTCTCCGCCAGGTCAGGTAGGCTATTGTGGCCTCCTGGTGGCGCTATAATAGGCCAACGTGAAAAGGGTGCCATTTCTTCTTAGGCCTTGCACGACAATCGGACACTGACTGCATTCATGATTTGAGGCATTTTTTTAAAAACATGTGTTTTGCCAAATTAGACCTGTTGGTGGCGCTATAACAGGCCAATGTTAAAAGGGTGGTATTTGTTCCTCAACATAGTGTGAATGTGCGTGCAAAGTTTGAGAGCAATTGGACGGTGCGTTCATGATTTGCGGAATTTTGTTCAAAACAAGCCAATAATGCAAACTTTACATGTCAATCTTAGCCAATCAGTATGGAATATGAAAAATGAAACACATCCGTCGTGATCACATGACTATAGAGATCATGTGTACCGATTTGCGTGAAATTTGGATAAAATTGGAAGGAGTAGTATAAAATAATGTGTTTTACATAAGTCGGCCTCCTGGTGGCGCTATAAAAGGCAGATGTGAAAAATGCAGGGCAAAGGTTTTTCCTTGACCTGTAGGGAGTGTGCATACAAAGTTTTACACAGATCGGTGCAATTATAGGTAAAAACACGAATGGGCCTGTTATAGCGCCACCATGAGGCTGATTTGAAAATTTTCACATGGTAGTTCTTCCTTGGCCTAATGGGAATGTGCGCGCAAAATTTCACGGAAATTGCATGCTGTGTTCATGATTTGAGGCATTTTGTTCAAAACGGAGCACTCCTGCAAACTTTGGAAGACATTAGCCAATCAGGATGGAATATGAGAAATCTGAATGATTCGTTTCGTTTAATGACTATAGAGATACTGTGTACCGATTTGCGTGATTTTTGGACAAAATCTGTAGGAGTACTGTCAAAAAATATGTTTTGCACAAATCGGCCTCCTGGTGGCGCTATAACAAGCCCATGTGACAAATTTGAGTCAGAGGTTCTGAATTGGCATCCAGGGAGTGTGTGTGCACAGTTTCGCAGCGACCGGGCCAACGGTGCCTGAGATTAGCTGTTCACAGACAGATGGACGGACGGACACACAAACGGACACACAGACACACGGACACACGGACGGACAGGGGGTAAAACATACTCTCTCGCCATGCCTTTCGGCCTGGCGGAGACAATTAGTAGACAATAATGGAACTGGAACACTATAAATAAAAAAAAATGAAGATGATAAATGGGTACTCTGTCCTAATTGGCTGAAATGTGGTCACCTAATTCATTTTCTGCACATTCACTGCCAGGGCTTTCTAATGCTGGCAGGTAGCTTCTGCCAGCATTTTTAAGCATTCTGACTAATTCTTCAAGAACCACAGAATATTTATCTCCAGTATGATCGATCCCCTGATGGTTGCTAATCACTGAGGGTTTCACTGTGCTTCTGTGAAGAAGAAAAAAAATGTCATTGCGACCTCCCGTTCTCTTGTTATACACTTTCTTTTTTTTTTAATGACGGAGATCTCCGTCAATGGCAGGGAATGTGTTAAAAGAGCTGGAGAGACAGAGAGACTCCTGTTGCTGAACAAACACTCTATAGCAATGATACCTATCAGAAAATAGTGCTTTAACCTTTTAACAAAAAAGCTTTAGTTTTAACCAAAACATTTCACTAACCCTATACCTTTAATAGGTTATTTCATTCGGCAACCCCTGGTGTAGACCACACTAACATGAAGAGCAATTCGATTTTTTTTGTGACATGCTGCCTTACTTTAGTTTAGCAAATAATCCCCCTGAAGAAATGCAAACAGCAGTCATGGAGATAGCACTGGGGTGACCTGCATCACCATGCACAAGCAACTGAGGTGAAAATTGTTATCCCACGATTTTTGTAACCCTTATTTTTCACCCGTGCCAATTTTCGAAGTGATCCTGGGCGCTACACTCCCCTCACCAGCCTAGGGAGGCCAGGGCCGAGCTCATACATCCTTCAATGCATGAGAGCCAACTGGCCTTCTTGTCACCTGACAGGGGAGAGTTTCCCTGGTTGGACGTAGCGGGTGGAAGGAACACGTTATTCCAACCAGTTCCCTTCTCCTCCATCAGGCGCCCCAGCTGTCATGGTGGAGGCGGTATAGCAACCAGGATTACTACATGTTTTTGTGAGGGTATTAACTACCCTGAGAGACACGGGGAGAACATGCAAACTGCACACAGAGTAGGCCCTTTCGCCAACCCCACCTAGGGTATGGGCGCTGATGACGTGGAGGAGAAGACGCGCCCCTAGCGCCCACAGCGTCCCCAGCGGGAATCGAAGACACCATGACTTCCACTCCAAATTGGTGTTTTTGTGTCCGCCAGGCCGAAAGGCATGGCGAGAGAGTTTGTTTTGCACCCTGTCCGTCTGTCCTTCCGTCCTTCTGTGTGTGAGTGCGTGCGTGCGTCATTCTGCCTGTGGACAGCTAATCTCCGGCACCGTTGGCTTGATCGCAGCGAAACTGTGCACACACACTCCCTGGATGCCAGAGCAGAACCTCTGCACCAACATTTTCACATGGGCCTATTATAGCACCACCAGGAGGCCGCTTTTTGCAAAACATTTTCTTTTTACATTACTCCTACACATTTGGGGTGATAAGTGATAAAGACGGTTCCTTCCGATTTTTCATATTTCATCCTGATTGGCGAATTCCGAACATTGCTGGCCCACAATAAACCTACCTGGCCTGGCGGAGACCGGTGCTCCGAGGAGCACTTTTTGTGTTCTGTTTTTGTTGGTACATGGCTGTGAGTTCCCACCTGATGTTGTGTGGGAGTTCAGACTGCTCCAGATTGTACTGAATAACTGCTAACTTGCATAATGTCTTCATACTAGGACAAGATATACAGCTCATCAGGAGTGTTGTTGTGTCCTTCAAAGATCATGATACGATCTCCCACCATGCAACAGCACATCTTATAGTAGATACCTGGACAGGGGCCTTTCCCCTTGGGCTCAACCTTGGTCCAGGAGAAGGTTTCTGGATTGAATCTCCACATAGAAATGAGCCACCAGCCACCAAAAATGTACAGCTTTCCCTTGTAGGCGAAGGCGGAATGAGCCCAGCGTCCTTCTGGAAGAAGCTGTGCAGAAGGCGTGCTCATCCAGCAGTTGGTCTCTAGGTCAAACACTCTGATGATGTTTTGGACGACCCCCCAGCCCAGACCCCCAAATACAAACATTTTGGTCCCGATGATGGTGGCAGCGTGACTATGTGAAACAGGTAGTGGAGTGCCTCTGGTGTTAATTAAAGACCAGACCATTGTGGTGGTGTCCAATTTGTAGATGTCATTAGTTCTTTCTGTAGTCAGCTGGGTCTTTCCTCCATAGATATACATGACCTTCCTCAAGACACAGGCTGAGTGGCCCTCCCTCGCCTCTGGAACCATTTAGTAGGGGGTACTAAGCACAAAAAATGGCCAAATCGTTACGCGGCGGATAAAAGCATGAAATTTGATACAGATGTCCCTTGGGTCATCCTAAAACATCCTAGAAGGGGTGCCCAAAAAAATCTCAAACAGGAAGTGAGTTATGGACAAAATTCAAAATGGCCACCTAAACTGTTGACCGTTGACTCAAAAGATACCGAAATAATCTCCAAAAAGCATAAAATTTGGCACATATGTCCCTTGGGTCATCCTAAGACATCCTAGAAGGGGTGCCCAAAGGAATCTGAAACAGGAAGTGAGTTATGGACTAAATTGAAAATGGCCGCCTAGTGTTGTCGATTGACTCAAAAGACAACTAAAGAATCTCATAAAAGCATACAATTTGGCACACATGTCCTTTTGGTCATCCTAAGACATCCTAGAAGAGGTGCCCAAAAAAATCTTAAGCAGGAACTGAGTTATTGACAAAATTGAAAATGGCTGCCTACAGTGTTATCCATTGACTCAAAAGACAACTAAAGAATCTCATAAAAGCATACAATTTGGCATACATGTCCCTTGGGTCATCCCAAGACATCCCAGAAGGGGTGCCCAGAAAAATCTTAAACAGGAAGTGAGTCATTGACAAAATTGAAAATGACCGTCTACAGTGTTGTCGATTGACTCAAAAGACAACTAAAGAATCTCATAAAAGCATACAATTTGGCATACATGTCCCTTGGGTCATCCTAAGACATCCTAGAAGGGGTGCCTGAAATTATCTGAAACAGGAAGTGAGTTATTGACTAAATTGAAAATGGCCGTGTACAGTGTTGACAGACGATGCAAAAGACACTCATAAAAAATAATCTCATATAAAAGCATGAAATTTGGTACAAATGTCCCTTGGGTGATCTGAATGCATCCTAAGGGGTGCCAATTTTTTTTTTAATAGTCTCTCAATGGAAAACACTCCTCCCACACGGGCTGCACTGCTACAATTTTCAAATCGAGCAGCCAATCTGGCATTTGGTCCAGAAGCCTGAAAGCTATGCAATCTCTACCATCTCCTGACAAATATGGATGGATTAAAGTCGCTGATTCGTGGACACCTTTATGGACACTCTTGCCAGAGGCTGCTTAAGTTTGTAGAGAACTCAAGTGTGGCTGCAAAGCTGAGCCCTTCTTTTCGAGAAAGTGTAGATGCCGGGATGCTGGGTTACCTTGCAGAGCATTATGCCAATGTGCTGGTAATTGCGAAATGGCACACATGAATACATGTACTAGTTACTAAACACTAATCACAAAAAAACAGTAATGATCAAGAAGAAAATACATGAGAAGATAGAGTGTAAAACAAGCAAGAAGATGTAGAGTGCAAAATAAATAAGATGCAGAGAGTAAAATAAGAATATGCAGAGTAAGATAAGATGCAGAGTAAAATAAATAAGAATATGCAGAGAGTTAGATAAATAAAGAAGATTCAAAGAGTACAATAAAAAATAATGCAGAAAGTAAAATGAATAAGTGATGTAGAAATGAAAACAGAAGGTAGACTACAAAATACGGCAGGTTATGCACTGCATAACCTGTCGTATTGAGTCTGCATAATATGCAGACTGCCATGGTCAACTGTTTAAACAGCCATTTAGAATTTCTTCAACATGGTCCCTTCCTAAAAAGTTTAATAAACAAGCAAATAAATAACCTCTTCTAGGATATATTAAGAAGCACTCAATGTACGTACCAAATTATACACTTTTATGACGTCCCTTTATGTTTTCTTTTGTGTCAACTGCTTTAGGCGGTCACTTCCTGTTTAAAATCTTTTTGGGCACCCCTTGTAGGATGCGTTCAGATCACCCAAGGGACATTTGTACCACATTTCATGCTTTTATGAGATTCTTTAGGTATCTTGCATCATCTTTCAACACTGTAGGCGGCCATTTTCAATTTAGTCAATAACTCACTTCCTGTTTCAGATTATTTTGGGCACCCCTTCTAGGATGTGTTAGGATGACCCAAGGGACATATGTGCGAAATTGTATGCTTTTTGGAGATTCTGTAGGCTTTTTGAGTCAATCGCCAGCACTGTAGGCGGCCATTTTCAATTTAGTCAATAACTCACTTCCTGTTGAAGACTTTTTTGGGCACCCCTTCTAGGATGTCTTAGGATGACCCAAGGGACATGTGTGACACATTTTATACTTTTTGGAGATTCTTTAGTTGTCTTTTGAGTCAATCGACAACACTAGGCGGCCATTTTCAATTTGGTCAATAACTCACTTCCTGTTTCAGATTTTTTTGGGCACCCCTTCTAGGATGTCTTAGGATGACCCAAGGGACATGTGTGCCACATTTTATGCTTTTTGGAGATTATTTTGGTGTCTTTTGAGTCAACGGTCAACGGTTTAGGTGGCCATTTTGGATTTTGTCCATAACTCACTTCCTGTTTAAGATTTTTTTGGGCACCCCTTCTAGGATGTTTTAGGATGACCCAAGGGACATCTGTATCAAATTTCATGCTTTTATCCGCCGCGTAACGATTTTTCACTTAGTACCCCCTACTCAGAAACCTTGGGATTGAACCATCTGTTTCTGTTGACATCAAATGTATAAATAATGTTGCAGTAAGGAAGACCTCCCCAGATATACAACAACTCTTCTATCAGAACAGCTGTGTGGTTGTAGCACATGTTAGGAACCTCAACAGGACGTTCTCCACTTCCATTTGTCACTGGGGGCAACTTCCTCCAGCACAAAGACACTGTATTCAAGATGTGGACTTCAAGCTGATCACTGACGTCATTCAGGTAACTGTATCCTCCAAATGAGTACACCTTGTGTCCTACTGCGACAGCAGCAGTGTGGCTGTATTTACTTTGTCCTCCTTTAAGATGTACTGTCCAGTGAAGCATTTCACACAACGGCACCACTGTGGATCAGTCCACCTAATTTACAGAGGAAGCTTTTTGAAGGCAGGTCAATTTGTTGGTACTAGTGGCAAAATGATGTTAAGTTTAATGGACAATTCATTTTAAAGGACAGTTAACATTTGTTGTGATGACGATTGTGTGATGTCATTACGAAATTACGTCATTATGTCATCTCTATAGTAATGTAATAAAGACGGATCTGTTTGATTTTTCATATTCCATCCTGATTGACTAAGATTGACGTCTAAAGTTTGCAGGAGTGGCCCGTTTTGAACAAAATGCCGCAAATCATGAATGCAACATCCGATTGCGTTGAAGCTTTGCACGCACATTTGCACTATGTTGAGGAACACATGCCACCCTTTTAACATCGCCCTATTATAGCGCCACCAGGAGGCCGATTTTTGCTAAACATTTTTTTTGGGCGGTGTAGCCGCCCCTATAAGTGGGGTTGGTTGGGACGCCTCATTAGTACACATTTGCTGTACTGTGATTGGCTCATTAGTACACCCCTAGCTGTACTGTGATTGGCTGACTCTATTGGCTGACTCTATTCAGCACTGTGATTGGCTAGCGAGACACATGATGACATCAATAACCTATAAATAACACCACTTTTTTTTAAGTGAGCTTCCATCACTGTGATGATAACACCGCCCACTTCACACTGGGTGTGATTTTTATATTACTCCTACAAATGTATTCCAAACATCATGCAAATCGGTACACATTATCTCTAAAGTCAAGCGATCAAGACGGATTTTTTCATATGCCATCCTGATTGGCGAATTCGGAACATTGCTGGCCCACAACAACCTACCTGACCTGGCGGAGACCTGTGCTCTGAGGAGCACTTTCTTTAGTTTATTTATTTTACCCATTTTTCATCCCAATTTAGTTATAATGCCAATTGATTCCTCCCCAGACACATTTCTGTGTTGTCACAGCTGTTGTATCCTATTGACTTAAATACCAGCGAGGAGCCCCCACCGGGAGGATGTAAAGCCTTCGTTCTACTCCTCCCGTCCAACATGCTGACAGGCGCTGCCTCAGCCCGTATGAGTAGGTGCAATGCCAATGATCACCCTCTCCGCCCGGCCACTTGTGTTCACGTAGACGCTCAACAAAGCCGGATACACCGCGGTGGTTTTGAACCCACGACCTCCGTGGTGGTGGTGGGCGGCTACTTTTACCACTGCGCCACCCGAGAGCAAATTGGTATTTCTAAACAAAGTGAAACAAACTGTTATTGTGCTCATACTGACCCAGACAGCGTGGATCTGCTGCCGGCTCTGTCAGCTGAATGGAACTTTAACACGAACCAGGATTCACAGTGAAAGTTAACTTCAGGGAACATTCTAGGAGAAGGAGTGTTACCACTCACTGACTGACTGACAGTGGTGGAAAGTAACTAAGTACATTTACTGCAAGTACTGTACTTAAGTAAACTTTTGAGGAATGTTTACTCTACTCGAGTATTTCCAATTTTAAATTCTTTAACTTTTACTCCACGACATCTCAGAGGCAAATATTGTACTTTTTACTCCACTACAATTATTTGAAAACTTTAGCTACTAGTTACTTTGTAGATTTTGATTATTATTACAAAACCTGCATTAACCACTTCAGCCCTATACTGTATATGCACTGAAAATAGCAGATCTACAAGCTCACAACACTTTCAAAGCATTTTTATACATTTGGAAACTTGTGAAATGGGACATTCTTCAAAATTAGTACTTCCACTTTCAGTACTTGCAAGTAATGCGAATACTTTTGTACTTTTACTCAGTACATTTTTAATTCCAGACTTTTATTTGCAACAGAGTAGTTCTACATTGTGGTATTGGTTCTTTTGCTTAAAGGACGACTTCACCCATTTTCAACCTATCTTCATATAATTGGTCCTCACTAATGCTCATGATAAAATGGTACCATTTTCTTCTACTCGGTCTGTGTCTCAGAGGAGGGCTGTGGACAGTTCAGAAACCGTCTACCAGTGACATCATCGATGAGGAATCCAAGCTAATAGAAACTGCAGGCTTTCTATTCCTGGAAAGTTGCAATGCAATAATAGAAGCCATTGTTCTCGCGTTAATAAAAATGTAAATAATAAACTTGAAATCTTGTTGGAAAAAAAAATCCTGCCTAATGATGATGTCACTGGTAGACAGTTTCTGGACTGTCCACAGCCCTCCTACGAGACACAGACCAAGTAGAAAAAAATGGTACAATTTTATCATGAGTATTAGTGAGGACCAATTATATGAAGATAGGTTGAAAATGGGTGAAGTCGTCCTTTAAGTACAACATGTGAGTACATCTTCCCCCACAGCTGACTGACTTCCTGCATGTATTGAGCGTTTGTAGCTTCACTCAGAGACAAAATGACTTCCCAGGTGTCTTTTCCTGAAGAGGACTTTCATTGTCCTGTGTGTCTCTGTGAGTGACTGTCTGCAGAAATGGTGGACACAACGGAATAAAGGAATGTCCAGTGTGTAATAAAATATCTTCAATGATTGATCCACCCTGTAAACCTGGCTCTGAAGAACCTGTCATCTTGTCATCATACCAGTGAAGCGGCGGGAAATGGATCACAAGGATAAAAGCATAAAGTCCTTTTAAGTTTAAGTTAAAGCCTACTGTGACCAAAAAGCTGAACACATTAAAGGTTTCATGACATGCTGGTTTACAACACATTAAAAGTCTTTATCATGGTCCTTCAAACGTGTATTAAAAGGTTTTAACTGAAAAATCCACTCCAATGAGCGTGACAGTTTTTCTCTCTGTGTTCTTCAGAGGCCTTTTCAGCTGCATGCAATGGAAAAAGAACTGCCTGCGGGTGTCACTGTTGAGGGATATTGCCTGTCAATCATCCCCCCCCCCAAGGAGAAGGAGAGGGGAGGGGCAGGGAGGAGAAAAGGCGGGATTAATGGACTGGGACGTCAAAGTCCACGGGCCAATCACAGCACTTTTCTGAGCCTAATGATGCCAACCCCCTAGACACCCTCAGGACAAACAAGCAAGCCTGGGGGTGACAGGGCCTTCTCTGTGGCCCCGCCCCCTCACTGCGGAACTCACTACCAGCTCACATCAGAGCTGCCCCCACCCTCACCATGTTTAAAACCACACTCAAAACCTACCTTTTCAGGCTCGCATTCCCTACCTAAAACCCCAACCCCTGCCCCTCCCTTTTGTTTTGTCTACCTTTCTTTATAGTTTTAACCTTTTCAACTAGTTGTTTTTATATCTGCTCTGTAAAGCGACTTTGAGTACCTAGAAAAGCGCTATATAAATCGTATGTATGTATTATTATTATTATTATCATTATTATCATTATTCAGAAAACCCCAGACCACAGAAAATCCATTGAATGTTCAAAGTTTATTTTTTTGGGTGTAATTGAAAAACAGACATTTTATGTCATGAAACCTTTAAGGTTCAGACCACAGAGGCAGATTAAAGACCAGTTTAAGAAGCTTCATCAGTTTCTACAAGAGGAAGAGGAGGCCAGCATCACTGCACTGAGGGAGGAAGAGCAGCAGAAGAGTCAGATGATGAAGGAGAAGACGCACGCACGCACGCACGCACGCACGCACGCACGCACGCACGCACGCACGCACGCACGCACGCACGCACGCACGCAGGCAGGCAGGCAGGCAGGCAGGCAGGCAGGCAGGCAGGCAGGCACACACACACACACACACACACACACACACACACACACACACACACACACACACACACACACACACACACACACACACACACACACACAACCATACACACACATACCCAGATTCAACAGTACTGAAAATAATTCTACGGACGATCTTCTGTGAGAAAACACATGCCTACAAAACAGGCGTATTCCGCTTACACGCAATCACCTAAAAACAACAAACTAAGCGTAATGCAGAGATAATTCGGCACGTTACGCCTCAAACTCAGACTCAGTTTCCACCTTTGTATCATAAATCCATTTGGAAGAGTCAAAACAACACGGAGCCAAAAAGCACTCCCTCTCTCCCTCTGCACACATGCAACTAATCACTTCAACCATCGATCAACACCAGACAAGAAACAGGCCCAGAGTCATCTGTTGCTATGGTGACACAATAATGCTGACACAGGTTGCAACAAATAGAAAAGGGGAAAAAAAACAAGAAAGGGAATAACTAGAAAGCAACGCAATTGCAACGTTCTTGGGACTCGTTGCAGTTGCTCTGTGTTAAAGATGTGTGTTAGATTTATTGCGTTCGTCTGTTTCCCTTCCCTGGGCCGTGACCTCGCGTACTATTCAGAAGGCGAAGGGAAAATAAGCTCTTGCGGTCACATCAACCGATGAGTCTGATGATGCCTAATTTATGCAGCGTCGTAGGACTGTGCCGTGCGCCAAAAATAGCCAAAACATTTTTGGCCCATGGGGGTTCCCGGAACCACTTACCATTTATAGTAGGCCTTTCTTACCTCACACATACACATTGAAACCTGGTGGGAGCTGACCAGTACAACCACAGTCTAATACCGTTGGCCACTGAGCAGCTCCACTGTAGCAGTTGGGGGTTCAGTGCCTTGCTCAAGGGCACTACAGCGGTGTTGGGGTTGAGCGGTCAGTGGTGGCCATTCACTTCCCCACCCAGATTCTTTCTACCAGTCCGGGGAATTGAACCAGGAACCTTTTTGGTCACAAACTCGCTCCTCTAACCTTTAGGCCACCGCTGCCCCAGAAGCTGTCTTTTTCGACCAATCACAACACGGTTATCATGCCCGGATCTGTGAATCTGTTAACAGTTCTGCACAGCATCGACGGAGCGTCCCTGGGCGATAATACTGCACTTCTGCTTATGTCTTTCAGAAGCCGTTTTTGTCCAGCGTAGCTCTGCGCAACATCAGACTGTTTAAAGATGGTGTGAGCCAACAGTCTGTGAGCTCACTCTGAGTTGTCTCTGGAGACAGAGAGAGTCATGGTCGGTCATATGATAACCACATGGGCTTTGCTCACTGTCAGCAAAACGTTATTACAACAACAAAACAGAAAAACCCCAGAATGAATGGTAGAAAGAAATTAACTTCAATCTCAGAGTGCAAATGTGAAGTAGAGGGCAGAATGTATATGTGTGTGTGTGTGTGTGCGTGTGTGCGTGTGTGCGTGCGTGCGTGCGTGCATGCGTGCGCCTGCGTGTGTGTGCCTGCGTACGTGCGTGTGATAGAGACACAAACAGGCAGATGGAATGGATTATGAACTAATTAAATAGCTTCTGGCCAAAGCAAAAAATAAACTTGAGTAAACATCAACAACATGTTAATTTAATTTTCAGTCTTTTTCATGACAAAATTAACATTTCCGTTTTTATACATTTTAATATATTTGTCATTTTTGTGTAGCTACTAGCTTGCATATTGTAAACTATAATACAAACTGTTTAAAACATTTATGATAAACAAATCAATTAACCGCAATTAAGCGTTATAAAACTTTGTCGCACAAGTTGTGTATCTACAAGCTCGCAACACGTTGTGAGCTTGTAGATCAGCTGTTTTAAATATATAAATAATAAATACATTTTTGGAAGCTTTTTCGGTATAATGACATGCCCAACTTATGGGTTGATTAATAGATTATTTTATCAAATTCACTCCGTTCCACAGATAAATATTGTGAAAATAGCCAAACTGCAACGCCTCGCAGTGCTCGTAGATCGGCTATTTTCACAATGTTTGCCTCTTTCTTACGTAATATTTGACAATATGGCCAATTACAAAAGGTGTTAAATTGTAACTTTAGAAATGTGCAGATATACCCTGTATAGTATACACTTATACAGTATGTTGGTTTGTTTAGTGTTGAGTGAGAAATGTTCCACATTAAGCTAATCATCTGGGGACCCCTAAAATCATTTGCTGACCCCCCAGCACTGCCCTTATCTGCACTGTAAAATCCTCAGTGCTTTAACTCGGAGAGTGTGCAACTGGGACCACCAAATGGACCCGTAACACTTTCAGACCCAAAAGGGTCGACCCCTGGTGGTCCCCATGCAGACCCGACATTGAGAACAGAAAAAAATGTTTCACTTAAAATGGGGTTCCGTGGCCTGAGCCATATCAAACTGGAGGTCCTCCTTGAAATTAAACGTTTTTATAAACACTGTTAACTAGTATTACAATGCAGTCCTTGAGGAATGCCCTGAGATATCCAAACACAGTGAGGACATTTAGCTCATATGAAATGCACATTGTGTTGACATACTGACAGACAGCAGGGACTCGTCCCATAGTGTGGGAAACCACATCTGTGATAATGAACTACTGACACATACAGTCTGGTAGAGAGAGAGAGAGAGAGAGAGAGAGAGAGAGAGAGAGAGAGAGAGAGAGAGAGAGAGAGAGAGAGAGAGAGAGAGAGAGAGAGAGAGAGAGAGAGAGAGAGAGAGAGAGAGAGAGAGAGCTAACAAGACAGACAGATACCATAACTCGTGTGAGAAGAGTGCCGCCTAGTGGTGAACTAGGCTATAGCTGTAGCAGGGCTCGGCGGCAACCTTTTTTGAAATGAAGTCAAAGAGGTCAGGTCAGTGTGCCATTATCAACATTAAAGCAGCACTACATAACTTTTGAACAACTATATAGCATATTATATCCCACAGAATTATAAAGTTACATGTTTAAGCAATAGCAATCATCCTTCATCCCATAAATGTATAGACTCAGGGGGATCCCTGCTAGGGGCTTGACTATAACTATGCTAGGCTAGGTTTCATCCTGGCATTTGCTATGGCACCAAGGCAGAACTGCCAGTCAAAGTGAAGACTGGCCAATCACAGCGTGTTCTCGTCGGACATGCTTGCAGAGACTCTTGGGTAATGAAGTCAAAGACTGCCATGTTATTTGTGTCCAAAGTGGCCGCTGATTCCCCAAACTACAGTATATTGCTGCTTTAAGTTTTAGTATGACAACACATCAAAATAAAGTATTTTCTTCTTCTTCTTCTTCTTCTTCTTATATTTTCTTTCATATCAGGATGTAATGATCATTAGCAATAACCCACGTATCTCCCAGACTCCCTCCCCAGTGAGAGTTAGGAGTTTGAATTAATGTAGAATTATGTGGATGTAATTTGCATGCAGGGACTTGATTTCATTGACTACTATCGATTTCTAAATATTTCATTTAAAAAGGAAGATCCTCTCTCTCACACCTATGCCAGTGTGCCAGTGATCACCCTCCCCTGTGCCAACATGTTGCCACCCATGCCTAACGTTGTCTACCCCTGCTCTGTAGGATAGTGTTGGTTTGTTGCGGTCCGGTACAGCCAGGAGATGGCGCTATTGCTGCAACAAACTCAACAGTACTGTTCAGGGGTCAGTTCTGTAGTTACTTGTAATAATCTTTATTTTTATTCTTTAAGAGTCAAGTCCTTATCTCTGAGAGTGTAGATATGTGCCATTTTTACACTCAGAGTTAAATGACTGTGACACTATGGACCTAGGCAGCATCCAGGAACATGTCAGGAAAGAAAACACATTGAAAAGTGTAAAACAAAACAGTAATATTCTAAAGTTTGGCCATTCGAAATGTTTCAAAAAATGTTCAAGCAACACTGTAAGCAAATGATGTCTGTCTACAATGCATGTGTGTGTGTGTGTGTGTGTGTGTGTGTGTGTGTGTGTGTGTGTGTGTGTGTGTGTGTGTGTGTGTGTGTGTGTGTGTGTGTGTGTGTGTGTGTGTCAGCATCTCCGGTTGTGTATATTAATGCTTATGGGATCCTTTACATTTTATTGTCATCGCATATTAAAAATACAACAAATCTTAGTTCAGCAGCATCGATCCATCCACTCCACTGGGAGCCAAACGGTAACATTACACACTCACAGTGTGTGTGCGTGCGTGTGAGCGTGTGTGCGTGACTGCGTGTGTATGTGTATGTGCGTGTGCGGTGTGCTGTGTGCGCGTGCGTGTGTGTGTGTATGCACGTGCGTCCGTGCGTGTGTGTGCGTGCGTGTGCATGCATGTGTCTTTTTACCAGTAGTGATGTGGTAATAGTAATTTTTTAACACTGACACTTTCAACCACATGGTATCTTACAGGAAGTCAAGTCACAGAGAAGCACACGCCTCACTTCCTGTTTATTGCAACTGCTGTCCTCAGTAAAGGTCAACAACCTCCAGTCTGATTGAAGAAAGAAAAGGAAAGGCGCCCAAACAGACACACTTTGATGCAACAGAGTTGTAAGCTAATGCCAGTGCTGTAGTCTAGTTTTTTTCACGGTATACCATAATTATTCCCTCGCACGTGCATGCGCACACATACGCACGCGGTCACAGAATGAAATAACCTCGTCCTCATACATATATATATATATATATATATATATATATATATAGAGAGAGAGAGAGAGAGAGAGAGAGAGAGAGAGAGAGAGAGAGAGAGAGAGAGAGAGAGAGAGAGAGAGAGAGAGAGAGGCTATAGCCTATATATAACTTATAATAATAACAATAGGCCCAGAATACATGCATCCACACATAAAGGCGATTGAAGTGCACTTTCCTCTCGAACTGAAAATGTGTTTAGTTTTGTTATTCTAAAGAGCTGGAGAGACAGGGAGGCCCCTGTTATTTAACAGACATGCTATAGCAATGATTAGTATGGGAATATAGAGCTATTCAACACTTTAAAAAAAAAATCCCTTTAACTACCCTCACAGTATTAAGTTGAGCTATCAGTTGCATGCTATTGAACGGTCCATTTAACATAACTACGTGAACCCTAGCGTCCCTATTCTACGGGCGATCTACAAGCTCACGTATAGCGACACGTTGTGAGCTTTCAGGACGGCTATTTTCGGGGAAGATTGCTTGATTGCGTGTCAAGGGGACAAAAGCAGTGGACCAAGTACAGAGCCCCGGGGGACTTGGGTCAACTAAGTATATAGGGTTTAAGTGGTATAGCGTAAAGGCAGGGAGACTTTGCCGACTGGATGTCGCGTCGCTCGTTTGAAGCTTTTGTTGTGGTACGTGGAATGAAAATGGGAATGCATTGCATTTTAAATCATCTGTCAGAAACACCTACTGTACGGGAACATGTAGGCCACAGAGGGCTCCGAGGGTTAAAAATATTATTTTAAAAACTGCAATCTACTGTATATGATTTACGTCCTTCCAGGCACTCCTTCAAACCCTACTGTACGTCTCCCACACACCAGACAGGATTTCTAACCAGTTGAGCTATAAGAACACCCGCTTGTCCGAGGGGAGATATTGCACTTTGGGCTTCAGGCAGTACCAATTGTCCGCCACTGAAGTGTTCCTAACCGCACGGGGGGGGGGGGGGGGGGGGGTCTTCATTATTGGAGACCACCTCCAACCATTGCAGATCTCTATCTCCAGATTTGAACTTTTTGTGTTTTTTGGTAAATTAATGTCCTGCTTGATCATAATACGTCACACGTCACACAAAAATATAAAAAATAGCAGATCTACAAGCTCGAAACGTGGCGTGAAGCGACGCGTTTCGAGCTTGTAGATCTGCTATTTTTGATGGAAAAAAGTAACAGTTTTGACTGGTTTCCACCCGACAGAGACGAAATGTGCTATCCATCCGTCCATATCCGCTTATCCAGAGTCGGGTTCCAGCAGAGACTTCCAGACTTCCAGCCACATTAGCCACTTCATACTGTGGGATTGCGAGGCGTTCCAAGGCCAGCGTGGAGATATAATCCCCCCCATCTGGTCCTTGGTCTGCCAGGGGGCCTCCTCCCAGCTGGATTTGCCCCGAGGACCTCCCTAGGGAGACGCCTAGGAAGATGCCTGAACCACCTTAGCTGGCTCCTCTCCACGTAAAGGAGCAGCGGCTCTCCCAGGTGACAGAACTTTTTTTTTTTTGCCTATTGCCGATGTGCTAGTTACAGTATATTGTATTACCGTACCCTACCATAGAGATTGGTTAAAATAATGTTTTATTATTTAAGAAAAAGTTCCGGATAGCAGCTTTAAGTTGGGTAGATTGTGTCACATGCTATACTATATGCATAGCAGCCATAGTGGAATTTGGAAAGAAATTGGGCCTCTGCCCTACTTCCTTCACAGGTGTTACCAATGATACTAATGAAGGCTCTGTTCCATTCTGGTCAAACAGAGTCAGGGTGCTGATATTGCTGCATGTTGGCTCACTGGAAACACTCTGCTACACCAGTGGGTCTCAAAGTGTGTTCCTCATGGTTCCTTCAGGGGGTCCCATATGCGTAACTCTGAGAGTGTACAAATGGAACCAAACGGACCCATAAGGGTGAAATGTGTGCAATGTGATTCTGACATACAGTGCTGTTGTTCCACCTCTGCTGTTCAACTGTAATGTATGTGCACACATTCACATGTGCACACGAGTAGAAACGATACGCAGGTCAATGTGGATCATTGTACTTGTACTCTGTGCGTGCGTGTGTGCCTGCGTGTGCGTGCTTGGGTACGAGTGTGTGTTTGTGTGTCAACTCTTTCCATTTAGAACGAGCAACCTCCCCGCCCTCGTCCATTGAGTTCAATGGACAGATGGCGCCATCTTGGGAGGTTTTCAGCTATTACTTTCAATGGTGTGATGTCACGTTCTCTTTCTATACAGTATATTGCATGGTTCTTAAGATGTAGCATATCGTCTCTGTTGGGTGGAAACCTCATTATCTCCAAAAACTCCTTTTCAGGATTCAAATTCAAAAGTAGCATAGCAGATCTACAAGCTCAAAACGCGTCGCTTTGCACCGCGTTTCGAGCTTGTAGATCTGCTACTTTTGATACTTTTGTGTGACACTACTGTAGTATGATCAAGTAGGGCGTTCATTTACCATGAACTAGATTATATTAGAGGTTTCTGCCCGACAGTGCAAATATCTCCTTTATATACTGGCACAAACATAAGCGCATGTGTGTGTGTGCGCGCACACACACACACACACACACACACACACACACACACACACACACACACACACACACACACACACACACACACACACACACACACACACACACACACACACACACACACACACACACACACACACAGAGCACCTGCAAGTAGCAGTGCAGCATGCAGATTATAGGAAGGGTGCGTCAGTGAATCCCATTAGTGTCCATGGAGCCGTTTAGTGGGGGCTTATACACACACACACACACACACACACACACACACACACACACACACACACACACACACACACACACACACACACACACACACACACACACACACACACACACCATGAAGCCCATTAAGGTTGTTGCATGGTTAAAACTAATAGAGGAAGTGACGGGAGGAAGTGACTGAGACAAAGTGACTGAGACAACCAACCACTAGGTTTAACAGGGAGAAACCAACCATGTGTATAGTACGCTCTCTCTCTCTCTCTCTCTCTCTCTCTCTCTCTCTCTCTCTCTCTCTCTCTCTCTCTCTCTCTCTCTCTCTCTCTCTCTCTCTCTCTCTCTCTCTCTCTCTCTCTCTCTCAGGGTTAAATGGACCATTATGGGTGCTATAATGCACTGCTTCCCAAACAGTGGGTCGGGACCCATCTTTGGGTCGCAAACTAATGTTTATGGGTCAATATCTCCTATATATATATTATTACAAAAATATTCAAAAAGGTTTAAACAAAACAATCACAACTTTTCATCAATTAAAAACAATTCCAACATTTTTCCAAAACAATTTCTAAAAAACCAAAACCAAAGGTTTAAGATTAAGTAAAAATAGTAAATCTACAAGCTCACAACACTGCGCAAAGCTACGCGCTGTGAGCTTGTAGATCTGCTATTTTCACTAATTTAGGTCCACATGAGTACTGCCTGTTAAAGATGGCAGTGATGGGTATTTATTGCACGGGTTAGGCCCCCCAATGAAGCCTGTGTGACGTCTAGGTCAGTGGTTCTCAAACGTTTTCATTTCAAGGACCCCCATAGCTCTGAGAGTGTACACAATGGAACCAAATGGACCCGTAACAGACTAGCCTCCTCAAGGAACCCTTGAGGGTCCCTGCCCTGGACCCCACTTTGAGAACCACTGGTCTAGTGCACGGGTAACGCCCGCTAATGGAGCCCGTGACGTCTAGTGCAGGGGTCTTCAACAGGGGGTCCGGGACCCCTAGGGGGTCCTCAGAGTTACTACAGGGGGTCCCCCACATCTTTGTGTGATATGATTTTTTTTTTTTTTTTACATTAACCACTTGAACTCTAGTATCCCCTTTCTGAGGAGAACTTTAGCCAAAAATAGCCGATCTACAAGCTCACAACGCCAGGCGTTGTGAGCTTGTAGATCGGCTATTTTTGGCAAAGAGTTATAGGTGTGTATAGAGGGAAAAAAGAGCAGCAAAAGTTTATCTGAAACACAATTGTATACAATATAGAGGGGGTCCCTGCTTCCTCTCTCTCTCTCAGCTATAGGGGGTCCTTGGCCTGACAACGTTGAAGACCCATGGTCTAGTGCATGGGTATTGCCAGCCTGTGTGACGGCTACTGTACTACTGTAGTTCAATTAGCAGTTAGGCCTACTGTAATCTCACTGAGAGCAGGTGTGTGTGAGTTTTGAGGGAGGTTAGGTGTTACTTGTGAACAATGTGCAGCGAGCGTATGTGTGCCCACAGCGTCCCGCAGGGGACGCTGTGGGCGTGTTCTCTCCTCCGCGTCATCAGTGCCCATACCCTAGGTGGGGTTGGCGAAAGGGCCTCTCTGTTTGCATGTTTGCATGTTCTCCCCGTGTTCCCTAGCGTAGGTACCCTCACAAAAACATGCAGTAATCCTGGTCACTATACTGCCTCCCCCTGGCCAGCCGGGGCGCCTGATGGAGGGGAAGGGAACTGGTTGGAATAACGTGTTCCTTCCACGCGCTAACGTCCAACCAGGGAAACTCTCCCCTGTCAGGTGACAAGAAGGTCAGTTGGCTCTCATGCATTGAAGTAGGCATGAGCTCGGCCCTGGCCTCCCTAGGTTGGCAGAGGCCAATAGACACTTGGCACTGGGTGTAAAAAAAGGGTTACAAAATCGTGGGATAAAATTTTAAGGAAAAAATCAAAAGTTCAGCGAGCGTGAACAATATGGGTTCAACAACAACGGAATGACAAGAAGAGTGAATAAAAAATAAAAGCTTTTTATTATTATTTTAAAAGCTATGTTAACAACACAGAGAGAGAGAGGGAGGTGGGGGAGGAAACAATGGCTAAGAAACTGGTTTTGTCTCTGGTGGGATCGTGGTAATCTCTTTATGAACATCCTGTGCAGAAGAAGCGGTGAGAAAAGGAGAGTGGGAAGAAGATGGGGGGATGAGTAGAGGAGAGGGAGGCGGAGGGAGGGAGAATGGGACAGGCTGGCCTTAGTGATAAATGGATGAATAGATTGATGAATGTAGGGTAAAGGGTAAGGGTCTGTGGAGGGATGGGGGTGGACCAGGACAGTACGTACTGTCCTGTGCCAGTGGTGGAAAAAGTACTCACATTCTTTACTGTACTTGAGTAAAAGTACAAAAGTATTGAGTACCAAAAGTAAAAGTGCCCATTGTGGAGAATGTCCCATTTCAAGTTTTCAAATATATAAACAATCTTTTGAAAATAGCAGATCTACAAGCTCACAATGCGTCGCATCGCGACGCATTGTGAGCTTGTAGATCGGCTATTTTCAAATGGCCGAAATGTATTTTGGGCTGAAAATGTATGTTTTGTAATAATAATCTACATAGTAACTAGTAACTAAAGTTTTCAAATAATTCTAGCGGAGTAAAAGTACAATATTTACCTCTGAGATGTAGTGGAGTAGAAGTAAAAGTATTGGAAATTTGGAAATACTCAATGTACTTACTTACTTTCCACCTCTGTATACCATGCACAGGAAATAGGCGCGTACACACAGTACAATCTGGAATGTTCATTTAACTCTGAGAGGCTACAAATGTAACCAAAGACACTTAAAGAGTTAAACAGGGTGTAAGTGATATTTCTTTTGTTAAAGATGGGGTGCCATGATATTTTTCAACCCTAAAACCTGATCATAAGGTATTATTATTATGTAAGGATTTTTTTCAAAAAAAAAAAAGTGAAAAAAAAAAAGTAAGTGTTAAAATTTTGTTTTTATGTGGACACGCCTCCAGTTCATTAAGTATACCTGGTTCTCACCTTAGCACCTCCTCCACCACCTTAGCACCACCCACCTGTCCTAGTCCCTCCTCCTCCTCATGCCCACACCTGTTGTGTTATGATAATGAGGGGGAGGGTATGGCTTTGTGATGTCACTAAAGCGCTGTTTCTCTATTGGCACGTTTGACCCTCAAAGTTTCAGCCTCCAGGAAGAAACTCCAAATAGTCAGAGAAGACATAAAACACCATAAAAACACCACCGGGGGGCTTAATGAAGTTCTATCAACCTCATAGACACATGAAAAACAGAAAAAGTGCAAAAACATGGCACCAGCTCTTTAAAATACGTGTTGAATTGCTTCATATTCCCATAGCAATCATTGCTTTGTGAGTGTTTGTTCGGTAACAGGGGTCTCCATGTCTCTCCAGCTCTTTAGCAAACGGAAAATACATTTTTGAGGTTGGGATACCAAATTAATCCAGAGAAGTCATACAGCAGCCATAGAGAATAAACAAGTGAAGTTGGAAGTGATGAAACAACAGATTTCTTTGCAGAACTGGAATAGGTTCCCTATAAAAATGGGTTCTCTCTGCCGATTGGATGAAATCCTCGACCCACCTGAAAATGTTATTTTCTACGATTTAAAAAGCTGCAGAAATGGGGAGGACTCCTGCTACAGAACAAACGATAGGCTCTATGCACAGCGGCCATATTGGAAATGTATTGGGCCCCTTCCTTAACTTCCTTCACAGGTGTTACCAATAATACTAATTAAGGCTCTGTTCCATTTAGTGTAGCACAGTGGTTGTCAAATTTCCTATTTTCAAGGAGCCTTACAACTCTGAGAGTGTACAAATGTTTGTACATTCACTGTCAGGGTTACACACCCACCATAAGGAGCCATTTGGGAACCAAAATGGAGTGTTTCCAGTGAGCCAGCATGCACAATAATATCGGCACCCTGACCAGAATGGAACAGAGCCTTCATTAGCATCGTTGGTAACACATGTGAAGGAAGTAAGGAAGAGGCCCAATTTATTTTCAAAATGGCTGCTGTGCATAGAGCCTATTACTACCACAATATAGAGCTTTACGTTTTTTTTTAACAAAAACACTTTTTGTTTTGGCCCAAAAATATAACTCCCAGTGTAACCCCCCGGATTTGAAACCCAGGTCTCCCACGTGGAAAGCCAACATCTTAACCACTGAGCCAAAGTGATATATTATTCCTTTGGCTCGGGGGAGATATTAGATTTTCAGGCCATCAGGCTGAGATAGTGAATTACTCTGTTACACTATAGCACCTTTAAATGTGCTGAGAGGTCGGGTGCAGTGAGTTTCCTGCTCTGTCTCTGGCGTACGGCCCATTTCTACTGAGCCTTGTACGACTGTAGTGCATGGAAGTCTAAATGAGGCCTTATGTTCCAGCCTGCAGAAGCCTCTTCATCTCTTTTACTGTGACAGTGACAGCATCTTAGCCTGCACGTAATTATGCACAGAAAACACACATAAACCAAGACACGCACAGACCAGGATATACAGCGGGTACGGTCATATAAACATACACAAGCCTTTTTAAACATGAAAGTGAAATTGCATGGAGCCCGTGTATACAGTACACACGTTGTGCTGGAGTGCATGCACCTGAACAATGTGTCACGTGCACAAATGCACGCACTCATGCGAGCATGCCTGCAAGCCCAAATAACCAGTGGTGGAAGAAGTACTCAGATATTTACCTAAGTAAAAGTAGCAATACCACCATATAAAAATACTCTGCTACAAGTAAAAGGCCTGCGTTCAAAATGTTACTTGAGTAAAAGTACAAAAGTATTGGTATACTTATTGGTATTGGTATATAAAAGTACCAAAAGTAAAAGTACAACATCTTTTGAAAATAGCAGATCTACAAGCTATAGCGATGAGTTGTGAGCTTGTAGATCTGCCTTTTCCCAAATAGCCTATGTATAAAATGGGGCTGAAGTGGTTAATGCAGGTTTTATAATATAATAATGTATATCTGCAAAGTAACTACAACTAAAGTTATCAAATAATTGTAGTGGAGTAAAAGTAAAATATTTTCCTCAGAGATGTAGTGGAGTAAAAGTAAAAATATTGAAAATTGGAAATACTCCAGTAAAGTAAAAGTACCTCAAAATTGTACTTAAGTACAGTACTTGGGTAAATGTACTTAGTTACTTTACACCACTGCAAATAACCGGCCGATAGGGGATTCCCACTTGGAGAAGCTACTTGGACAACTAATTGAGCCAACTCCACAAACCCCCACCAGCACCCTCAGATCTGCCAACAGCTTCCTCCCTCAGGTCCCCAGTATCAAGCTACGCATGATGGGACCGACCGGGCCTTCTTCTTCCTATCCATTTAAGAGCACCGCAGACCCTGGAAAACAGGCCTAAAAACCTTTTTATTTAGGAAGGCCTTTCCGTGTTAAATTGTTGTGTAACTTCTGTCAGCGATATCCTTTTGTGCTTGACATGTTTAAGCCCTGCTTTTAACCTTCTATGATTGATTTGCATGTTTTAACTATGTTGCACTTTGAGATTCCCTGTGAATGAAAAGTACAATACAAATAAAATGTATTATTATTATTATTAGATGTTTGGTTTCCCATGCAAGAGACCTGGGTTTGAATCTCTGGTGTTACATATTAAGCATGCACGCACGCATGCACCCATACTGTACATGCATACACACACAGCTCAATTCTCACACACATGCACCTGCATGAATTTTGCACTCCCAAACTCACAAGAAGATGCACGCACGCACGCACGCGCGCGAAACCCTGACCATGCCGGTGCTGTCGTCAGCCGGCGTCATCCACTCAGGGGTCAGGGGGTAAGTAGGGTCTTTGTGCAGAGGGTAAATAGCACTAAGCATGACATTGAGCCAATTGCTGAATAGGGAAAGTGACGGACGTGTCAAAACGTGTTGGCTTGTGTCCACCGATAGAGAGTATGCCCTTGCCTCACTTTCCCACCAGGACACACCCCCTTATCTAGACTGAGTAGCAAAACATTGAGCAGCATGGAGCGTTGGAGTTTGGAAGCGCTCGTTGGAAATCACTCAACGGTCCTGCGTACCACCTGTTTGACTCTGACAGAAAGTAGCTCATAAACATGTCTACAGTAGAACTTTGCAGATAGAAAGAGGATAATTCAAGCCTTCTGTACAGCTGCCATGTGAGTTTAACGTCGTTTGATACAATCAGATGGGACTTTTCTGTTTGGATGTATGGGCTGTCAAGACCAGAAAGTCGTTTTTTTGCCACTCAGTAGGCGTTCCTGCATAACTTCCAGGCAAGATGATGTCACGAGCATAGCCTCTATAAGCTACACTCTGGCCTTTAGACCAGATCTACAAGCTCACAGCGTGTCGCATCGCGATGAGCTCGTACAGTAGATCTGCCGTTTTCACTATGCACAGCAGGCATATTGGAAATAAATTAGGACTCTTCCTTACTTCCAGGTGTTACCAATGATACTAATGAAGGCTCTGTTCCATTTATTGTAGCACAGTGCTTCTCAAACTGTTTAATTTCAAGGACCCCCAAAACTCGGAGAGTGTAAAAATGGAACCAAATGGACCCTTACGGGTCCATTTGGTTTTATTTGTACACTCTCAGAGTTACACATCCATAAGGGTCCATTTAGAACCCCCTCAAGGAGCCATGACGGTCCCTAGACCACACTTTGAGACCCACTGGTGTAGCAGAGTGTTTCCAGTGAGCCAACATGCACAATTTCAGCACCCTGGATGACTCTGTTTGACCAGAACGGGCCATGGATGGCGTCTAGATCTGGACTGGAAAGACAACACAGAGGCTGACTACAGAAATGGACAAAGCAGAGTTTAATGTCCTTTAATGTATGTAGCACCAGCCCAGTGGCTTTGTGGTTAGAGTGTCCGCCCTGAGACTGGGAGGTCGGGGTTCGATACCCGGCCGCGTCATACCAAGGACTCTAATAATGGGGCTCAGTGCCTCCCTGCTTAGCACTCAGTATCAAAGGTTTGATTGGGGGTAAATCCCTGTGACATACAGTACTAGCGTCACGTCCAGGGGGTGTACTTGCACATCAAGCTGCCTCACGCTAAGGAAACAGGGCCTCAGGGCTCTGCAAGGCCTACTTAATGTGTGTAGCAGGCTATCAAGGATTATGTTTACCAGTCTGTGGTAGCAAGCATTCTGTTTTATGCTGGGGAGGTGGCATCAAGGCCTGGGAGCTGAACAATCTCAATAAGACCATAAAGATGGCCAGCTCTGTTGTTGTTGGCCTCCAGGTGGACGGGCTGCAGCTATATAGTCGCAGAGAGTATAGGATGAGGGATAAACTGGAATCCGTCCTGGATAAGCCCTCCCATCCACTCTTTGGCGAGCTGCAGAAGAGGGTGAGCGCCTTCAGCCAGAGGCTCACTGTTATGCAGATAAAAAACAGTGCAGTATAGACTTTCCTTTGTGCCAACTGCCATCAGACTGCATAATGCAAAACTCCCCTCTGTCAGGTGATAAGAAGGCTAGTTAGCTCTTATGCATTGAAGGAGGCATGAGCTCGGCTCTGGGCTCCCTAGGGTGGCAGGGGGAGTGTAGCGCCCAGGATTACTTAGACAATTGGCACTGGGTGAAGAAGGGTTGCAACAAAAAAACTAGAAAATAACTCTCTCCCTGCTGGTATTTAATGCATGTGGTTCTGTGTCGCCTTTGTTCATGTGTGATGTTGTCCATGTGTGTCTGATGTGTTTTCGTATTGTCTTTTATATATTTATGTTACTGTAATGCCTCAATTTCCCTGCGGGGATTAATAAAGTATTGTCTAATCTCATTTTGTGCACAAGAATGCTACGAATGGCACTTGGTGTTCCATGTGCAGACCGCATCAGAAACCTGGACCACTACCAAGGTCAGGGAGAGAAGGATGAGGCTCTGTGGGCACTGTGTGTCAGGCACCCGGAACTGATGGAGAGGGAAATTACACTGTGGGAGCCAACCCAAGGCACAGCCTTAGGAGAGGAAGGGAGCGCAGCACCTTTGCAGACACACCGCGGCGTGACAGCGGAGCCGGATGGAGTGGAGTGGAGGGTGGTGATCCAGGAGTCCCGAGTTGTTGTCGGCTTCTCTGTTCGCTTGCAATCGCTACGCATCGGAGATGTTGGTGTCATTTTCAGAGGGCATTTTAGAGTAGCATCGATCGCATCTCGGCTCTAAATAAATGCTGTGTTTCTGCATCACACGGGAATCCGTTGTTCATTTCCAATACAACATCGAGGCGCCTCAGCCAGCAGCTGCCAAGACAAGCGATATCAATATTTAATTTCACTCAGTTTACAAGGGTCTGACGGTCCGTGTGTGTCATCCTTGGATACGTGCGTCATCTTACTCAAAAAAGTCTGAAATGTATTGCAGCCCACAGCGTGACATTTTAGTTTACAGGGAATTAAAGGGGAAAGAAACCCCATTGTTTTTTCCAGTTCAGGTTAAAAAACTACAGCAAGGTAAACACATGGCAGACATCAGTAAGCAATACAACAGCACCAAACAAATGAATGAGTGATTTTTATATAGGTGTGTCCAGAGCAGTGTTGATTTTGACAGCAAATTTTGATTTTGTCTTTTCAATTAAATTCCATTTAGTTTTAGTCATATTTTAGTCATCTGATATGTTTTAGTTTTTGTCTAGTTTTAATGGACTAAATATCATAAGATTATAGTCGACTAAATCTAGTCGATTTAGTCGACTAAAATGTATTTTGGCGGTGCCTTGATGGCGTCGTAATGGCTGATTTTACACTTGGTTGCATGCTGAAAATAGCCGAATTCATCAGTGAAAAAAGGTAGTCGACGACATTTTTCGTCATAGTTTTAGTCGACGAAATCAACACTTGTCCAGAGCCAAGGGCATGGTCAATGTGCAAGCATGATAGACAGCATTGACACACCTATAATCTAACACACCCATTATTAATTTGATTAGCTGCAGCTGTGTTGCCTACATCACTGTGTACCATAAGGTCAGTGTTATACTGCCATGTTTTACCCTGCTGAAGTGGAAAACAAACATGCCCCTAGCACAACGGGACCAATGACTATCACCTGATTCAAACAGTTAGAATAAATACAGTATTATATTAATAATAGATAAATGTCCATGTATGGCATATAACTTGGCAGCAACATTAGCCAGAACTGATGGGATGTATTTGGTATTCAAAACTATATGTATCTTGTTTATCCTCTACAATATCTGACCTGCAATGCGACACATTTTCAGCTCATTGACTAAAATGAAATGAGGAATCATCACTTTTGGGTGTGATACTTCGCACCCAAAAGTGATGATTCCTCGTTTCATTTTAGTCAATGGGCTGAAAAGTGAAAATGCCTTGCATAGCCGGTCAGATATTACACTTCGCACCCAGGACAGTGTTTCAGCTGAGACAGGGTCGGCGTAGCCTGGTAAACCCTCCCTCCAGAAATCTCATTTGTATTTTATTTCAGGAGTGAGTCTGGCCTGCAGACCTATATGGGCAATTTGGCTGTGGGCTGGAGCTGGGCGGGAGTAATGTAGCTTTGATGTCGAAGTGGCCCTTTGATGTCCAATTAAGCCACTTTAGGCTGCAGTGATTATCACCAGGAGTAATTGGTTTGTCTTTGATGTTAATGAGCAGCTTGTATGAAAGGTGTATTGATTAATGACGTGTGAACCACTCGGGTTCCACCTGATTGGCCTACCCCCGCTGTCAATCACAAAACAATGAGCGAGGACGCTGATTGGCTCGGTTATTTGGTAATGCACTAGAAACGCCCATACAAGCCTTCATGCCAGACTCACTCCTGGAATCAAATGGAAATGAGATTTCCGGAGGGAGGGTTTACCAGGCTAGGGTCGGCGCTAACCTCACTCCGTCAAATGGAAGAAGCTTGCGACACACATTTTGTTTCACAGCGTACTTGCATCTGAGACTTCGGGCGCAGAATCGATGACAGACGGAGTTTCATTTTTTCAAGCTACTAGGCAGGTGATTGGATGATCCCGCCCCTAGCAGCCGCTGATTGGTTCGTATGCGCAGCGGTTCGGGCAGCTTTACTCTGTGAGCAATCCCAGACCCTCCTTCCTGAAACCAAATGCAATGCAATGCATGAGATTTCCGGAGGGAGGGGGTGTTTACCAGGCTAGGTCGGCGCGCCCATTAGGCAGAGTAGGCCCCAGAGTAGGCTTTTTTTTTTTGGAGGCTCTAGGTGTCGCTGTGGCAGGAAAAATATTGCCTAGGGCGCCAAATTGCCTAGCACCGGCCCTGAGCTGAGACTCAAAAATATAACTTTGTTGTCTCCCTGGGACCCAAACTTACCAGAAAATCGATTACGAATTATTTCATAATGAAAATAGAAGATCTACAAGCTCACGACCCGTTGTGAGCTTGTAGATCTGCTATTTTCACTATTTCCTAAGTTGGGTTACTGTCAATGTTACGGTAACCAACACTTTGTTCAACTACAGCAAATATTCTCGTATCGTCAGCATGATTGTGTTTAATACCTCACCTAACATCTTGAACCAAGTCAGAGGTGATGTGTAGCATTTACTGATGTTACTTATAGGAACAGTGACCATTACAGGTAATTTTGTGACATGTTGTGTCACACTTTTTGCTCTCGCTTGCTTCTCATTTAGGGACGATGTTTCATCTGTGCGTGCAGATGTTTCATCTGTGCGTGCGTGCGTGCATGCGTTTGTGTGTGTGTCAATGTCATGGACAAAGGTCAAGGTATCTATATTTTTTACATCTTATCTAGATCTAGTAACAATTGTTTGTGTGTGTGTGTGTGTGTGTGTGTGTGTGTGTGTGTGTGTGTGTGTGTGTGTGTGTGCATGTGTGCTCACCCGTGTGTGTGTGTGTGTGTGTGTGTGTGTGTGCACACACACACACACACACACACACACACACACACACACACACACACACACACACATGGGTGTGTGAATATACAGGGTAATCTGCGGTAAGCTGGTTTACGGCCTGCTCTCTGTAGTGACGCAGATGCACCTGAGAGTAGAGGAGCTCTGTGGTTCAATAAATAGATTCACCATGACAACCATGTCTGTGGCCTATAGCCTACATACAGACAGACAGACAGACAGACAGACAGACAGACAGACAGACAGACAGACAGACAGACAGACAGACAGACAGACAGACAGACAGACAGACAGACAGACAGACAGACAGACAGACAGACAGAGGCCACGGACCCCCATTGTGTCAGATTTGTATCTCTAGGACCCATCTAGTTAAAAATCAAAAAATCAAAAGTGTTCATTTAACTCTGAGAGTGTACGAAAGGGAACCAAATGGACCTGTGAGGGTCCATTTGGTTCCATTTCGTACACCAATTTTGGTTCCTAACTAGCCTAACAATCGTTTAGCTGGAAATCCCCCCTGGAGTCCTCTCGAGGGCCCCTGGGGGTCCCTGGACCCCTCGTTGAGAACCGCTGCTGTAGATAGATAGATAGATAGATAGATAGATAGATAGATAGATAGATAGATAGATAGATAGATAGATAGATAGATAGATAGATAGATAGATAGATAGATAGATAGGATGTTGTCTAGTTGTCTATGGCTGCACTAGTTTGCGTTTGTGAAATAAAGGAATAGCTCATTATTTAGGCCTTGTTGAAAATATTAGGGAAAAGACGCAAGACCACCTCTAGGGGGCGTTATTTAAATAGATATTTCCCCCAGTTTTGACTATGTATGCCTGTACAGTGTGTCAGTGTGTTCAGGGTGAACACAACTAATAGCCTAACTATTAGGTGGCATTATGGTACACTTGTGCCAGGCTTTTGAACTATCGCTTAAATATTGTATTATGTTTTTTTTTGTTATTAGTACTGTTTGTTATCAGTGGGTAAAAGAATAAAGATGCACTGACTACACAGTACACATTCTTCTCATTAAGATGTATATGACTGTGTCACAACATGGATTAAATGTAGGCTACATCCAACAAAAAACAACACACAAAAATAACACAAAAAACGATATTGTGTCACAAGTGTTGATACTAAAGCAAGGGTTCTTTCCAGGCCGCAACCCCCCCAAAATAATCATATTTGAACTGGGGACCCCCCAAAATAATCGTATTTGAACTGGGGACCCCCTACCCTGGCAAGCACTTGGAATTGTTGGAGTTGAGGCATTACATTTAGTTTGACTCGGTTACACAGATAAATTGTGAAAATAGCCAATCTACAAGCTCACAACGGTGCGAGGCGTTGTGAGCTTGTAATTCGGCTATTTATAAGGTTTGCCTCTTTCTTAAGTAATATTTGACCATTTGGCCAATTTGGTATTAAAAAGGTCTTACAAGTAACTTTAGAAATGTGCAGATACCCTGTTTACACGTACACTGTATGTTGGTTTGTTTACTGTTGAGTGAGAAAACTAATGTTGCACAATAAGCTTATAATCTTGAGTTATTTTTTACTTTACTGGAGTATTTCCAATTTTCAGTACTTTTACTTCTACTCCACTACATCTCAGAGGCAAATATTGTACTTTTACTCCACTACAATTATTTGAAAACTTTAGTTACTAGTTACTTTGTAGATTTTTATTATTACTACAAAACATGCATCACCCACTTCAGACCTATATACATTTCGGCCATTTGAAAATAGCAGATCTATACAAGCTCACAATGCGTTGCGATGCGACACATTTTGAGCTTGTAGATCTGCTATTTAAAAAATATATATTCATTTGAAAACTTGTGAAATGGGACATTCTGCATAATGAGTAGCTACTTTCTACTTTTGGTACTTTAAGTAAATTTTGATACCAATACTTTTGTACTTTTACTCAAGTAAATGTTTAATTCTGCGGACTTTTACTTTGAATGTAGTATTTCTACATTGCAGTATTGATACTTTTACTTATAAGTAAAACATTTGAGCGCTTTTTCCACCACTGTCTGGGGACCCCCCCCCCCCCCCCCCAAAAAAAAAATAAAGAAATTGGGCCCCACTGTACAAGAGCAATTCTCATGCTCTAGGTGTGAAAGGAATGACGGTAAAAGTGGAATATTGATGTGATGACGTAGCAGGCTAGAGGCTTTACCGTAGACAGCCATTGGTCGGAGGCGCTGTCAATCAAAACAAACGACGCCACCCCCCATCGCCGTTAGTGGAAGCAGGGGAAACAGTTGTGTTCAGATTCAGAACGTCTCTCTGAGCAGCTGTGAGCTGAAGCAAAGGGACCGCGGTGCAGCAGCACCGTCCTGTGTGTGCGGACAACACGGGCACAATGTAAGCGATCAGCCAGACATACACCTCTCTTTACATGACCGGTGGAAGTAGGTGTGTGTGTGAGTGTGATCAGTCAGTGTGTGTGTGTGTGTGTGTGTGTGTGTGATCAGCGGGCAAAGCAAAGGGTAGGAGCTGGAATTATGAGTGAAGTTTCTGCGAGGGAGAGACACGCACCTCCGTGCGTAAAAGTGAACGACAGTAGACCCAACAACACGACCGTTAAGCGCACTGGGATAATGATGATGACACAGTACTGGATGCTAATGGACGCAGAACTCGTTGACACAGTGGACTTTTTTCAGTCACTTTCTGAGTGTAGCTGATCTTCCTAAGAGACGGTTTTGGCGATCCGAGCGGAACGGAACGGAGCGCAGAGACACTGACTGACTGTCTGACTGATCTTCTCTAGTCTGGTCACTCTGGACAGACACGCTTTATTTATTCAATAACCAGGACGATCGAAGCCCCCAAAAATGACTCAGATCTGTGTTGTTTTGCATTGTGTGTGATGCTGTGTAGTCTATCAGCATCTCCATATTCTGCTTAAAGAGCGACTTTACGCAGCAGCCTAGTCAAAGACATCCGATAGGATTTTCAAATAGAATCCTATATAGGATTATGGCATTCCTGTAAGAATCCTATAGGATTTGTTCCAAAATCGTATAGGATTTTTTCGCTATTGGAATCCTACAGGATTGTAGATTGTAGAGTGTATTTCAGCATCTCCACATTCCAGTAAAAAGAGCGACTTTACGCACACATCCACGGCCAGCCGATGCCGCTCCAAAACGGACACAGCCAGCTTCCACAGCGAGCGATCACAAGACGGACTTAAATCCATTTCGTATCGAATTATCTTTAATTTAAAAAATGGATGTGAGGGTCGATCAGCCGCCTGACCCGTGTCCTCTGGCGGAGGACGGCTGTGTGGTGGCGCCGGACGACGACGAGGAGGAGGAGGACGGCTGTGTGGTGGAGGAGGAGGAGGAGGAGGAGGAGGACGGGGCCGTTAGCAACATCTCCGTGCTCCACTGGGAGCAGGTCCAGCGGCTGGACGCCATCCTGGCCGGTTCGATCCCCATCCACGGCCGGTGGAACTTCCCCACGCTGGAGGTGAGCAGTACCAGTGGTGTAAAGTATACTAAGTACATTTACTCAAGTAGCCTTCTTTACTCAAGTATAATCTTGAGGTATTTTTTACTTTATCAATCAAATGTTCAGTCTGAATCCCAGGTATTGCAGCTTTAAAATGACATCCTTAGCAGTGGTGGAAAGTAATTAAGTATATTTACTCTACTTTACTTTAAGTACATTTTGATACCAATACTTTTGTACTTTTACTCAAGTCAAACTTAAAATTCCGGACATTTACTTGTAACAGAGTATTTCTACATTGCAGTACTTTTACTTAACTAAAGAATGTGAGTACTTTTTCCATCACTGGAGGTGGAATTGAATACACAGGACCCCAATGGAAACAAGTCTTGGGTTTTAATCCTTTTAGCATCCTTTTGTATGAAACTGTACTTTCTGTGCCCTTTTTTTTGGCAAACTGTTAATAAAGTATTCAATCAATCAATCAATCACAATTAGGGATGCACCGAATATTCGGCCACCGAATATATTCAGCCGAATATGGCCAAAAAAAGCATATTCGGTATTCGGCCGAATAGATTTTAACACCGAATACCGAATACCGAATACCGAATGTATATATAACTGATCTCAATATGGACCCATAGTGATTATAAGTTTTGCCATAATCATGTAGCTCTATAACAGAGGCACAGCCATGACAGCAATGGTACAAAAAATTGTTTAAAAACAAAATATATATATTTTTTTAAATAATCATATTCGGCCATTCGGTATTTGGTTATTCGGCCAACTGTTTTCTATATTCGGTATTCGGTTTCGGCCAAGAATTTCCAATTCGGTGCATCCCTAATCACAGTTATTGCAAAACTTTAGTTACTAGTTACTTTGTAGATTTTGATTATTATTACAACACATACATTAACCACTTCATTGATTGATGTACTTTATTTAGTAAGACATGAGAACAACAGTACATGGAAATACAAATTCTCTACTAAACTGGAAGACTCATTAAGCACTGAGCTTGTTTAAGATGAGATCCCCATGCACACAAATCAGGATGACATATAAGAGACAGACAGATATACACACTACTATACAGAACGTCATACAATCAGCTTACAGGTTACTGGTATGAAGAGTGAAAAATATGTACAAGAGAAGAATGGGGAGGGGGGTTTGAGGGGTAGGTTAAGACTTAGACAGGGGCCATTTTCGAATTGCAGCCTCCTGAAGGTGTATCTTTAGGGCAGTTTTGAAAGTGAGTAGGGTTTTACACTCCACTTAAGCCCTATATACTTCAGCTATTTGAAAATAGCAGATCTACAAGCTCACAACGCGTCGCGTTTCAAAAGATTTGTATACATTTTGGAAACTTGAAATGGTGATACTCTGCATGATGAGTACTTTTTTAAATTAAGTATTCAATCAATCAATCAATCAAGGTGCGGCCGCGGGACATCGTGAAGGCGGTGCGCTCCAGGATGGAGGAGAAGCACATCCACGTGCGCGAGGTGCGCCTCAACGGCTCGGCCGCCAGCCACGTCCTGCACGAGGACAGCGGCCTGGGGTGGAAGGACCTGGACCTCATCTTCTGCGCCGAGCTCAAGGTATGTGTGTGTATTATAGGCCAGTGGTTCTCAACCTGTGGGTCCCCATACATTATTCTTTTTTTGGGGGGGGACCCCAGATAACAGTGAAGTGACAATTTTAGGACCTTTAAGACCTTTTTAATACCTAAAAAAAAGAATAGCATTACTGCATCAAAAGTGTTCAACAAACTATATAAAAACTGGTCAAACATTAGCCAAATTGTCAAATAATATAAGAAAGAGGCAAACATTTTGAAAATAGCCGATCTACAAGCTCACAACGCCTCACGTTGCGAGGCGTTGTGAGCTTGTAGATCGGCTATTTTCACAATATTTATCTGTGGAACCGAGTCAAACTAAATGTAATGCCTCAACTCCTACAATTCCAAATGCTTGTCAGGGTGGGGGGGTCCCCAGTTCAAATATGATTATTTTGGGGGGGTCACGGCTTGAGAAGGTTGAGAACCAATGAGCAGTGAGCATTGTGAGCTTGTAGATCTGCTATTTTCAAAATATTTTTATACATTTTATACATTTGAAAACTTGTCATGCGCAGAGCAAGTTCTGTCAGGGAACTCAGTGCAGTTGTTGGCGGCCGACCGTTGGGCCGCCTCAGCTCCACGTTCACATCCACTCATCCAATCACACACTCATTTCATTCTCAGACCGCTCTATTTAAGCTGAAAGTTTGCACTTCTCATCCTGCTTGCTTTTGCTGCTGCTCATGCTATTGCTGCTGTTGTCACTGCTGTCTTGTTAAAATTGCTGCTCACCCTCCACCACCCCAGCTACCACCTGTCGTTTTGTATCTGCTGTTTATATACAGGAGGATTCAGAGTGCCTATGGTTGGGAGATGGAATGTGCTTTATCAGAGTACCTAAAAGCAGATCCAATTCATTGCCAAAACCATAATAGATATAATGCTCATTTTATATTCAATAAAAATATCTTATCCTTTATGAGTTGTCTTTATCCATTCATGAGTTGTCCTGACAGAACTGATATAGGCTATACATGTATGTATGAACTAAGTTCTGAAAATGTGTTTTTGTTTTGTTTTGTTTTGTTTTATATCAAAGTTACTCTTCAAATAGGGTAGGCATAATAAGCCTCGGCTTCAGCCCACACCTTTTTGGTGTTACCTCTGTATATGTAAACTAAACTGAAGTATTTATCAACGTTATGGTAAAACACCAAAATAAACTATTCATTCATTCATTCATTCATTGAAGGGCGAGACGGAGTTCAGGATGGTGAAGGACATCGTGCTGGACTCTCTCCTGGACTTCTTGCCCGAAGGGGTGAATAAGGAGAAGATCACGCCGCTTACTTTAAAGGTAAATGCGTCGTTTATATGATGTCTTTTTGCATAGCATTGTATTACTGTTTGTCTTTAAATGTTTCGATGAATCGAATACACATGGACCCCAATGGAAACAAGCCATATATAGTGCTTTATTGGGTTTTAATCCTTTTAGCATCCTTTTGTATAGAACTATTAATAAAGTATTCAATCAATCAATCAATCAATCAATCAATCAATCAGTATATGATTGATTAATTTCTCCCATTTGCCATTCTCTCATAACGTTTGTCAAATGGAGCAGCATAACCCTCCCTATACTAGACTATAGCCTATTATGTCACAAAATACATCCGTTCTTTTGGCTGTACTAGTTCCCCATTTATGCAAGGCAAGGCAAGTTTATATGTTGCACATTTCAACAACCAAGCCAATTCAAAGTGCTTTGCATTAAAAAACATTATTAAGCATGCGTTCATTAGGACACAGAGCACAAGATCATAATCATAAATTATCATTTGTATTATCATAGATAATGATAAAAGGGAATAGGCTACAATAAAAAGGAAATTTTTCTTTTAGTGGTGGCCATCTTCTGCCTAACTTATGCAGATGTTTTCATTTATTTATTTATTCATTTATTTTCAGTAGAACCGATCAAACAGTAGTGGGAAAAGTAGAATTTTTTTTTACTATAAGTATCAATACTGCTAAATTGAAATACTCTGTTAGGGCACAGTCACACCGCACTTTTATTTTACCTATATGGTCAATGCAAACGTGTGGATTCATGGTCTTGCGCATCTTTCCGCTTGTCGCGCACATCTTGCGTTTACGCGCTCTATGCTGCTTTTCCACCTCTGTCCAATCGGGTGAGTGGAAGGCGGACCGTCCCAAGACTCAGGAAGCGACATGGTGCTTGTGATAGAGCAACTGGTTGTAGTTGTTGCATGGGAGGGTCCTGAAAGTGAGCGCATTCTTATTTAGAATGCGCTGGCTGCAAAAAAGGAGTTTAACTCTTTCAGTGCCACAATACGTCAAATACGTCATGAGGCCTAACGCCCCGTGTGCCACAATACGTCAAATACGTCATGAAAAAAAAAAGAAAAGGGAAAAACATGTTCAGAACCCAAGATATGATGATTTGAAGATTTGCTGCTCCATTCACTTCTTGTTTAACTTTTTACTGAAAAAGGCTGTATCTCGGCTCCTAAGCACTTTTTTTTTTACAATTAATTTTGGTTGTGGCACTCAGAACCAAAATTCCATAAATAAGCATGGCACTGAACAGCGGCCAACCATGTTTTGGTCCGGAATAAAACATTTACTTGAGTAAAAGTACAAAAGTATTGGCATCAAAATGTACTTAAAGTACCAAAGGTAAAAGTACTCATTATGCAGAATGTCCCCATTTCAAGTTTTCAAATGTATACAAATCTTTTGAAAATAGCAGATCTACAAGCTCACAATGCGTCGCGAGAGCTTGTAGATCAGCTATTTTCAAACGCCCGAAATGTATTTAGGGCTGAAGTGGGTAATGTATGTTTACAAAATAACTAGTAAGTAAAGTTTTCAAATAATTGTAGTGGAGTAAAAGTACAAATACCTAAAAATTGTACTTAAGTACAGTACTTCAGTAGTTACTTTCCACCACTGGTGTACCATTTCAAAAGCAATGTAGACAAAATCATGTCCATATCCATCTGCCCTGACACAGTGAATAGAGCTGGCAGGCAGCAGATAGTAAAAAGAAGTGCTTTCTAATACAAAGAGGATTCCGTCTAATCCAATTCCAGTCGGATGCACATTAATCAGCTGGAGCCTCGTTTACTCCTGGATTATTGCCAAGGCTGTTTGGCCCTAGCCTGGCATTGGCCACGTGGATTCACTCTCACGTTCCTCCCCGGTATCAGTCTGGACTTCGGCCTATAGGGAGCGAGTATGAGAAATCAGAAAATAATTTTGACGCTTTTCACTGTTGTACAGACAGCAGTTGAAACGCAGTCACTGATTGGCCCGATCATTTTCTGATTTCTCATACTCGCTCCCTATGGGCTGAAGACTGATACCGTGGAGGAACGTGAGACAGTGGCACAGCCAGAACGCTAGTATAGGCTGGGCCTGAGCAAAATGTGTGGTTATTGCGCGGATATTGGGCGTTTTTGGGCGTTCTTTTGTTACTTTATTTCGGTTTTAGGGTTAGGGTTGGGTTAGGGTTATGTTATTGAATTATTATTTTTGCCTGATTTTACCGATTCTTTTATCCAAAAAATAATTATAAAAATGTTTTAAAAAAATATATTATTATTATTATTTTTTTGCAAAATCGATTGGGTGGGCCAGCTCTCTATGTGGGTGGGCCACGGCCCACCCAGGCCCACCCATGGCTGCGCCCCTGACGTGAGAGTGAATCCACGTGAGAGTGAATCCACGTAATCAGTCTGGCCAATGCCAGGCTAGTTTGGCCCACCAAACCAACAGAGATATATCCACAGTCAGACACAATTTAAAACATGATGATATACAGTAATTACTGAAACTTTAGGTTATAGTTTATCCGCAACTTTGTGTTGGAGATCTTCACCTAATGTACTATGCTCTACCTAATACTTTACTCTACTGTAAAGTAACTAAGTCCATTTACTCATTAGGAACAATTTTGAGGTATTTTTGTTTTTACTTTACTGGAGTATTTCCAATTTGCACTACTTTTACTTCCACTCCACTACATCTCAGAGGCAAATATTGTACCTTTATTTGAAAATAGCAGATCTTGTAGATCTGCTATTTTGAAAAGATGTTTATACATTTGAAAACTTGTGAAATGGGACATTCTGCATAATGAGTACTTTCTACTTTTCTACTTTTGGTACTTTAAGTACATTTTGATACCAATACTTTTGAACTTTTACTCAAGTAAATTTTGAATTCCGGACTTTTACTTTATTTCTACATTGCAGTATTGATACTTTTACTTAAGTAAAACATTTTAGTCCTTTTTCCACCACTGACGGTGTCGCACCAATGCATAGCTTCCCAATTGACAGCAAATCTCACTGACAGTTTTACTTCCACTCCACTACATCTCAGAGGCAAATATTGTACCTTTATTTGAAAATAGCAGATCTTGTAGATCTGCTATTTTGAAAAGATGTTTATACATTTGAAAACTTGTGAAATGGGACGTTCTGCATAATGAGTACTTTCTACTTTTGGTACTTTAAGTACATTTTTGATACCAATACTTTTGAACTTTTACTCAAGTGAATTTTGAATTCCGGACTTTTACTTTATTTCTACATTGCAGTATTGATACTTTTACTTAAGTAAAACATTTTAGTCCTTTTTCCACCACTGACGGTGTCGCACCAATGCATAGCTTCCCAATTGACAGCAAATCTCACTGACAGTGCAGTCTTTCTTAAACCTGACATTACAGCAGGCTACTGTATTTCGCAATAGACTGTTTCATGTCAACAAACTGTTTTGACATAAAAACGGAGTATTAGTCTGCTGTCTGAAAGGAGGATGTGGAAATATGTGGTCAATGAACATGGTGTATGAATGGTAGAGGTAGCCTGCTAACAAAATGAAAGAAACGTTCACTTCAAACTTACTTAATACTTAGTGGTTGAGGAAATGACAACTCTGCTTCCTCTATTTACCTACATCTTGTATCTTGTAAATTATTAGATTAGGCTACTATGTAAGCAATCCTGTGGCAATGATTTTATTATGTATTATCCTATTATTATTATTATTATTATAACATAACATTTAGAGTCATTTTTAGACTCCCTAACTCTTCTGCTTTTACAGTTTTTCAAAAATGTTTGTCTGGGATTTTCTTTTGATAAACCATGCCTGAACCAAAACTTTGAATTGTTATAACCGTATATCCTAATATGCATAATGCATTTATGTTTTATATGCAGTAACGATGATACTATAATCTAGTAAAACAGCAAAGCCATAGTAGGTAGAGTTTAAAATGAGCAATTGATGTTCTAATCTACAATTTACTGTGTAGGCATTTAGCAGATGCTCTTATTCAGAGTGACGTTGTAGTTGAGTTGAGTTATAGTTCCCACAAGGCTATACTGGCAGCTGTAAGCCAGGGCTGGACTCAATTATGTCTGGGTTTAACTGCTTAATCCCTGTTTTGTACTTTGGCTATTGGAAAATAGCCGATCGGCTATAATAGTAGATCGGCTATTTTCAGGGCGAACGTGGTTAAACATAGCCTGGTAAACCCTCCCTCCGGAAATCTCATTTCTATTTGATTCCAGGAGTGAGTCTGGCCTTATCGCCCATTCTGCAATATTGGCTGTGGGCTGGAGTTGGGCGGGAGTAATACCGTTGACTGACAACCCCTTCAGCCAATGATACATTTTCCCCTTCAGCCAATCAGCAGTTCACCAGTCTAATGTGACGCAACGGGACTTTTGAGACGGCGAATGCCCAAAATGGGTTGCCTTATTCGGATACATGGGTGTCACTGCCTGCCCCTACCGGTTCTCTAAAAACAAATTTTTAAATAGGCTTTGTCATGATTAATTGACCACATGTATGAAGTTAAACAACTAAATTCTATCCAAACGATATCTTATAAGTAAATTCCGTGCCTCAAAATAGAAGTTATGAGCTTTTAGAAGTAAAAAAATAGCGGAGAATATAGCGCACAAGAAAAAGATGGCTGCCGTTCGTGTTTTGGGCTCACTCGAACTCGCCACCTGATTGGCCAACGTAAGCTGTCAATCACAGAACAATGAGCGACGACGCTGATAGGCTCGGCCGTTTGGCACAGGTTTGGCATACACAGCCAATATTGCAGAATGGGCGATAAGGCCAGACTCACTCCTGGAATCAAATAGAAATGAGATTTCCGGAGGGAGGGTTTACCAGGCTAGGTTAAACAATCCGTACGACAACTTGAACCCAAGCAACTTGGACCCGATATTGCAATACACACTGTAGTACATTATGATTTGTGTAGCTTTGTTTACAGTGGTCGACAAAGTACTCAATCCTAGTCAAATATTACTCCACTAATAAGTGAAAGTTGCGTGGTAAAATTTGAACTCGAGTTAAAGTGCATCCTATATTAAAATTGGTTAATGGGTGGGCGATGCAACGCATTGTGAGCTTGTAGATCGGCTATTTTAAAAATATTTTTTATACATTTTGAAATTCTGGACATTCTGTACAATGACTTTTACTTTTGGTAATTTAAGTACATTTTGATACCAATACTTTTGTACTTTTACTTTTACGTAACAGAGAATTTCTACATTGCCGTATTGATATTTTACTTAATTAACAAATGTGAGCACTTTTTCCACCACTGTCTACCATACTGATTCTGATTCATTCAAAACAAAAGTGACATAGTGCCGCTTTAAGTACAGTACTCGAGTACATGTACTAGGTTACTGTCCGCTACTGGTTAGTTCAGAGCTCATGTGCTTGTCGTCAACAGGAGGCCTACGTTCAGAAGATGGTGAAGGTGTGCAACGACTCGGACCGCTGGAGCCTCATCTCGCTCTCCAACAACCGCGGCAAGAACGTGGAGCTCAAGTTCGTGGACTCGCTGCGGCGGCAGTTCGAGTTCAGCGTGGACTCCTTCCAGATCCGCCTGGACTCGCTGCTGCTGTTCTACGAGTGCTCCGAGCACCCCATGGCCGCCACCTTCCACCCCACCATCCTCGGCGAGAGCGTCTACGGCGACTTTCCCGCGGCCCTCGACCACCTGCGGCGGCGCCTCATCTGCACGCGGAACCCCGAGGAGATCCGCGGCGGCGGCCTGCTCAAGTACTGCCACCTGCTGGTGCGGGGCTTCCGCGCGGCCTGCGAGGGCGAGATGAAGCTGCTGCAGCGCTACATGTGCTCGCGCTTCTTCATAGACTTCCCCGAGGTTTGTTTGTTTGAGAGATTCATCCATGTTTTTTTCTATATAGCTTGAGGATCCGGATATAACATGGTGCCACTTCTCCACTGAACTCAATGGACCATGTTGTTCTATTCGGTTTTGAATGGTGTTCTCGGGCTTGATTGAGAAAAATGCAGACACGTACATCGAAAGGATGAAACACAAAAAAAGCTTGAGAGTTTATTTCCATTGTGGTTTTCTATGTGCAAATGTGTGTAAACGGAGTGCTATGTGTTTTTTAATACAGTATTTATGTATTAATGAATGAATGAATTATTTTTTATAATTGTTTTTTGGGGCTGGAGGTAACAGAGACATATGGAAAATATATTATAATATTACAATTTAACCCATTAAGACTGGGAAAGCATCTGTCATTTTGTCATCTGTCATGTATAAAATAATGGTTAAAGTGGTTACACAGATGCGTTCCCGGTTTTAATGGGTTAAAGGGATATTTCACTTTCAAATAAAATAAACATTAAAAAAATATATTAAAAAAAAATGAAAGAAGTTATGGCAAAATCACGGCCCCCTCACACATTAGTAGGACACTCTAATGCGTGAGGGGGCCGTGATTTTTCCATTACTTTTTTCATTTATTTTTAATATATTTTTTAAATGTTTATTTTATTTGAAAGTGGAGTATCCCTTTAACAGTTTATATATATATATATATTTGAAGAAAAATAACATGATATTCTCTCTCTCTCTCTCTCTCTCTCTCTCTCTCTCTCCTCACCACCCCGAAAAGATTGGCGAGCAGCGGCGCAAGCTGGAGTCCTACCTGCAGAACCACTTCGTGGGCCTGGAGGACCGCAAGTACGACTACCTGGCCACGCTGCACCGCACGGTGAGCGAGAGCACCGTGTGCCTCATGGGCCACGAGCGGCGGCAGACGCTGGGCCTCGTCTCGGCGCTGGCGCTGCGCGTGCTGGCCGAGCAGAACGCCATCCCCAACGCGGCCAACGTCACGTGCTTCTACCAGCCGGCGCCGTACGTGGCCGACGGGAACTTCAGCAACTACTACGTGGCGCAGGTGCAGCCCGTGTACCGCCACCACCACGCCGCCGCGTGCCCGCCCTCGCCGCACCACCACCGGCGCTATCCCCCTCCTCCTCCTCATCCTCACCACCAACAACACCCCCACCACCAACACCCACACCCCCACCACCCACACCCCCACCCCATGTACGGTACCTGGCTGCCCTGTAACTAAAACAAACTATACAAAAGCCCCCGTCGGTGTCTTAACCCTTTAAGACCTGAGGCCATTCTTAAAAATGTTTTCTAAATCCAAACAGATTTTTGAAAAAAATCCTCAAAATATTTTTTCCACGATTTTTAAAAAATAGCAGATATGAGCTTGTATATCTGCTATTTTTGAATAGCCAAAGGCATCTAAAGTGACACAGAAGCGTTCCAGGTATCAATGGGTTAAAGGTCGGCATGAACTCGGTCTGCTTTTGCGTTAACTCACCCCTCCCTCCCTCCCTCCCTCCATCCCGTATCGAAATGAAAAAAGGTCAGGGGGGAAAACGACGATCTTTGAGTCGTTTTTTTCCTCTTTCGAAGGGATGAAATAAAAGGGAAAAGGGAGAAGGGAGGACAAAAACGCCAACGACAAGAGAGCAGATTGAATAAAGAGTGCAGGAAAGATAATGAAGGAAGGAAGCAATGTGAGGAAGAGGTTGGATCCGGACGGAAGGCTGGAGGAGGAGGAGGAGGAGGAGGAGGAGGAGGAGGAGGAGGAGGAGGAGGAGGAGGAGACAGTGAGGAGGCCAGGAGGAGAGGATGGAGCGATGGGAAGCTGAAACCCTGAATGGATGCTCTTGAGGTTTCAGCCACAGGTTTTTATCCAAGCTTTAAGAGCTGGTTTGGTGGAGTGACTGCGGGCGGGCCTCAGAGTTAAGGGTTTAGGATCCATTTGAACCATTCCAGTTCGTTGTCCATTCCCTCTTAACGATTCCTATAGGGAGACCCTTTACAGGTCTGTAACTCTGAGAGTGTACAAATGGAACCAAATGGAGCCGCCGGACTGGACACTGTGTGTGTTTTAACGTGACACGTGGGTTCAATGCCCGACCGGGCCTTCCTGGCGGATATATTATAACCACGGATTGGATGGAGTGGTGGTGTGTGTGTGGATGGGAGGGGTCCAGGCCTCAGCTTGCCTCTGGTCATTCATTGTTATGCCCTTTCTAGTCAGACTGAATTAAATACAATGCATTTCCTTTTTGGCAACATGTTACTGTCTGATAGGCTATGTCTGATAATGTTGCTGTCGGGCAGAAACCTCTTATCTCCATATTTTTTTTATTTTAAATCCTGAAAAAGTAACAGTTTTGCACATTTGCACATGCATATGAGGTTTCTACTCCACAGCAACGATAATTATGCTATTGAACCCCTATGTTATAACTAACTACAGGGGTTTTAAGCATTGGGCATTCCCACTAATGGATGAACAACGGATGTCACCTACTGTACACCATCTTGTACAAAGACACACACACACACCCACACACACATGCACACAAAGGACCACACGGGACAACAAAGGAGAAGTGAGACAATCCTACATCGCAAAGATGAGGAACTTGACACTGTTTACAAGCCCAAAGACCAGCTTTGATACCCAAGTTTGACTGATTAATGTAAAAAGAAAAACAACGAAACAATGCATGCTTTATTTCTGTACGGGAATAATATTCTTTAAAAGTGCCTAGAAAAAGCCTAAAAGGGAAGAGAGAGAGATATATTTTTTTTTGTGTGACTCTTTGTTGTAGAGGACCATAGAGCTGTTACTAGAGGCTCTATGCACAGCAGCCGTATTGGAAAGAAATTGGGCCTCTTCCTTACTTACCTTCGGGTCGTACCAATTATACTAATTAAGGCTCTGTTCCATTCTGGTCAAACAGAGTCACTGTGTGGCCCCAAATGGCCCCTTACACTTGTGTAACTCTGAGAGTTATATGGGGGTCATTGAAATTAGAACGTTTGAGAACCACTGTGCTACACTAAATGGAACAGAGCCTTAATTAGTATAATTGGTAAGACCTATGAAGGAAGTAAGAAAGATTTCCCAATGTCCCAATGTGGCTGCTGTGCATAGACAGTGTGAGAGAGGTGATAATGAATGTATTTTGGACAAGGAACGTGTGTCTATAACTAAAGACAGGTCTCTTACACTGGGGGGGGCTTTGAACCAATTTGACCCGAACGTAGATTAGGTTCGAGACTCACTCTCTCTTTCTTCTTATCTGCAGTCCATGCCAGACTTCAGAATAACAATAAGTTCAAAGAAGCACAATCTTGGAATCGAAAGAAAGTCATTTTTTTTATAACAGGAAGGAGCGACACAAATTCATCATCTGAGAGAGAGAGAGAAGGGGGGAGGGGGGAAGTGGTGAGCAGTGTTGCCAGATTTTACGAGATAAATAAGCAACCAGGTCTACGAAAACAAGCCCAAGAAAGAAACGACTAATAGGCCACACGAGCACTTTAAACCTATATGCATCGGCTTTTTGAAAATAGCCGATCTTTTTTCGAACAAAGATTTTACATAGCTGATCTACAAGCTCACAACGCGCCACGTTGTGAGCTTGTAGATCAGCTATGTAAAATCTTTGTTTGAAAAAAAAGTGTCAAATTTTGAATATGTTTTCTAACACAAATCTGGCACAAAATATTTTTAGATGAAGGGGGGGGGGGGTCCGTGGACAAATAAATATACATTTATATATTTTGTATAAATATACAACATATTGTATTGTATTGCTTGTATTGTGTATATATAGTATTGGGAGTTGCAAACCCGCAACTACCAATACTTTACAGTACAACAAGCCTGAAGTTGCAGACCTGGCAACACTGGTGGTGAGGTTAAAGACAACACCGTGAGGGGAAGGGAGTGGTAAATAGAGAAAGAGAGAGAGAGGAGAAGAAAAGAGAAGAGAGAGTGTCGGTGGGGGAGGGGGGTTTCCTGGTTGTAGCAGCAGGACGTGCAGCGGTGTGGTGTGTGTGTATTCTAACCAACCGCATGTTTGTCAGAGGGGTGGAGAGAGAGAGTCTGCAGTCTTAAAGTTGTGCAGTCTTAAAGCCTCGGCTATACTTAGGTGCGTGTCGCAAAACAGCTGATCTACAAGCTCAGAATGCAACGCAGCAGGACGCGCTCTGGGCTTGTAGATCTGCTATTTTTCTATGCACAACACAATCAGTACAACATGCAGCTCTGGCATTAAGGCCAGAAGAGACAAGACAGACAGACAGACAGACAGACAGACAGACAGACAGACAGACAGACAGACAGGAGAGAGTCTTGAGGATATTATGGCCTCTGTTGGGCAGAAGCCTTGCATCTCTATTGTTTCATCTTTCATCCTTTATGTTTATGTCTTATGTGCAAAGGTGGTGAAAATAGCTGCCCAACGGGCTCACGATATGTCGCATCATCGCGACACGTTGTGAGCTTGTCGATCTGCTATTTGAAAGTGGTTAAAGCTGTACCCCGAATTTGAACCTGGGTCTCCTGCGCAAAGTGCTGACATTTTAACCACTGAGCTAAATAGAGCCTGCCTACTTGCTCAGGGGAGAAAGTTGAGTCTTTCTGTGGATTTTTATCCAAATTTAACCAAACATATCAACAGGAGCTGAACGGTGTTGGATATGCAAGGTTTGTACTCCACAGCGATGGTGTATTTTTGTACAAATATTTGCCACAAAGACTTTTTTTTCAGTGGTGATATTTTAGTGGTCATTTGGTCAATATAGGTGTCTTAATCTTGCTTTACGATAGTCCGATGTTCACCTGTGAAGAACTGTGAGCTTGAGATGAGAGAGAGAACAGGGCTTTGTGAGCAGTGTGACTGTCTTTTAAAGTTTGTTCCTGTTAATTTAACAAGGAAGCATATACCAACAAAACAATAGAAACATTTACCCACAGAAAACGAAAGTAGAATACAAATAAAGACATTCACAAAAACAAACTCTTCATACATGTGACCAGGCCTGGAATTTTGTCATTTTAGAGGCAAGGCCACTTGGCCTTTGATGTAAATTTTTGGAGGGCACAAAGGCCAAATGCCAGGGCAGGAAGGCCATCACATAAAACAAGATTTTAGTCCATTGAAATAATTAATTGAATTTAAGGGTTACGAATGATTTTAAATTTAATATGTAGACTAGCTACAGTGAAATAAATACATTATGGTATAATGTGCAATGTGATCTATGCTCAATCAAAGTCACTGGATTGGTTTAAAGATGGGGAGAATTCAGAATCTCAACAAAAGACACTGGTGTCTACATGAAAAGAAAGAGACACTGGTGTCTACATATTGACAAGACAGACACAGAGGAGAAAGTGGTACAGTTAGCTGGGGCATTAAGGCCACTGTGGTCTCAGGGCACGCCATTTTTTTGAGGGGCACAAGGCCAAACTGAGGGGCAACGACGGCCATGGCCTTCGTGGCCTCCCTGAAATTCCTGCCCTGTATGTGACAATAAGAAAACATGGCGCCAAGTTATTTTATTCATCTTTTGCTGGAACAAACTTTAACGGGTCAAACTGCTCTGCGAGTAAAAATGTACAAGAGCCTCGATGTGTCCTCTAATTGTGAGATCTCTTATTTTTCTATCAATCTCTATTTTTGTACATCTTGTGTTTGGCTTAAAACGTTCGTCACAATCATAGCCTGGGGTCTGGGCGAGTTTACCAAGAGTATTTTTTTGTGATGTGATGACGAGCACGATGTTTGTATATTATTTCCAGTGCAAAAAGCAGCAGTGCTGGCAGACATGGCGTCCCATGTTCAAATGCAGATTGAACTTGGACGTCCAGGTTGGACTTGGGAATATAGCCGTGATGAAAGTACGTGATTAAGATGACTTGTTGATTAAAAAAAAGAAATACCCCAAAACTCAATCAGCTCCTTCGATTCACTCACATGTTACACGTTATGCACACAATATCAGCTGCAATTATTATTATTATTCATATACCTGTTACAGGTTCAACCGTGGGACAGATGGGTTAAAAGTTGTATTTATGTTTGATGTGATCATAAACTGCTTGCCATGCCAAAGTGTAACCATGTGGTAGATACGGTAGCCAGACAGAAACAAATAACCAAAAAAAAGACAGATACCAGAGCTGCCAGGACAGAGGCTGTTTGTGGGGGACAACTGATTTATCCTGTTGTGCATCGATTAACTCGACTAAATCAGCCATCCCACATCCCATGATTCCCAATGAAGTGTTATAGCCTTGACAAGCTTTGATGTAAACTTAAAGTGTACAGTAAAGTGCTGTCGACACTATATAACTATATTGTTCACCACTGTCGTCCTGTGGTGGGGATTCTGCCATCCACTTGACTTGATTTTTAAAACAATATTTATAGTCACAGTCATAGTGGAATTTAGTTGAGGGTTTAAGTGGTTGAATGTCTGAAAATACACAATGAACATGAATCCAACATATTAATAAGAAAAGATAACATGTAAACAAACTCAATGCATTTACACAGCAGTGATGATACAGTTCTGTCAAGTCTATGAACCCATCTATGAAGTATGATGTTTTTTTTGGGTCCCTGCTTCATCTATCTCTCCACTAAGGGGTCCTTGGCCTGAAATACGTTGAAGACCCCCCTGGTGTAAAACCTTAGTTGAGCCGAGGTCAGGTGGTATTTGGCCGGGTGCTACACAGTCGCAGCCAGAATCCAGATAAGAGGGGAAACGCCTTAATGGGATTTGGCTCATGCCTTTCAACAGGTGGATGTCCTGGGGTGCCAGTTTGGGCATGGCATACCTGCAGTGGTAGAAAAAAGTATTCACATTTTTTACTTAAGTAAAAGTATCAATACTGCAATGTAGAAATACTCTGATACGTATATAAGTACCAATAAGTATTGGTATCAAAATGTACTTAAAATACCAAAAATAAAAGGACTCATTTCACACGTTTTCAAATGTCTAAAATGTATAAAAATATTTTGAAAATAGCAGATCTACAAGCTCGCATTGTGAGCTTGTAGATCTGCTATTTTCAAATGGCCATAGGGCTGAAGTGGGTAATGTATATGTGTTGTAATAATAATCAAAATGTACTAAGTAACTAATAACTAAAGTTTTCAAATAATTGTAGTGGAGTAAAAGCATAATATTTGCCTCTGAGATGTAGTGGAGTAGAAGTAAAAGACAAGTACAGAAATGTGGAAATACTCAAGTACAATTTTGAGGCATTTTTACTTTACTTAAGTACGGTACTTGAGTAAATGTACTCTGTTACTTTAAACCACTGCACACCTGTGGGTCAATGTGGTGCCTTGCCTCCCAGCAGAGCCTTGCTCCCCGTGCAGGGACACAGGTCATGACCTGACTGAGTGGATTCCCTGCAGACCTGCGTCATCCTAATGCCCTGCATGCATCACACAGTGGCCCCCAGCGCTCCAGATGTCACCGTTCTCTGTATGCATGCCTTGCATGGTGACACTGAAATGTCTTTCTGTTGCTCTCTCTCTCTCTCTCTTTTGCTCTGTATCGCTTTTTTTTCCATTTTATTTGAGTTTCTGCCAGTGACTCACCTATTTATTGTGGTTTCGCTTTAACCCATTAAGACCGGGAGTATCACCTCTGTCATTTTTACAGAGTGCCGCGCTATGATGCTTGTAGATCTGCTATTTAGTTTTTTAAATCGGGATCATTTGTGCAAATCTGTGAATACATCTGTTTTTTGAAACAACATTTTTAACTGAAATCTTTGCTTCTGGGGGGTCCCTGGAACATTTCTTTTCAACTTTTTCATGTCAAGGCCCCCCCCCGAAGCAAAGATTCGAGTTACAAATATTCGCTTTAATAAAATATATATTCGACCTGCAATTTCTTCGAAAGCTTTCCCCACAATAACAGAAAACAGAAGATACACTCACATAGAGCCCTGAGGGACTAAAAATAAATTCCGAAACATCGGAATTAAGAAGCATGCGTTGGCCTTCAAGTCTAGACTATAGTCTATTAGTTAATATTCCAAATTGTTTGTAAAAATGTGAACTATTACAATCTGGGCCTGGGACCCATTCCATTCCTCCCTGATCGCTCTTGATTAGACTGTAGTTGTGGATAGTGATTCAGTGGTGGGGGGGGGGGGGGGGGGGGAGAGAGAGAGAGAGAGAGAGAGAGAGAGAGAGAGAGAGAGAGAACCGGGTCAGTGTTATCCCCATTAAGAAGGAGAGAGTGGACACTAAATATAACCCCCTCCACCCACCCTCGGAAGGGCCGCTGTAAGGACATTAGCCCAGGTCTGTGGAAAGCTGATTAGCCGTTTGCTTCATTAGCACCTCGTCACTGTCTGTCTGGCACAAACCTCGTATCTCGTTTTCTTTTTTTAGGGGATAAATCAATTGTATACGATAGTGTCGCAGATCTATCGTAGATTAGTAATTTCGGTGAAAGTGAAAGTGGTTAATTCTGTCTGTCTGTCTATTTTTTTAAATTGTTATATTTAACCGATGAAAAGAAGTAACAAGAAGCTTGTAGACTCAATAATAACCACATTGGATCCACTGGAACACAGGTTATTATTTTTTTGTAACTGAAAAGTACAGTAAATCTGTTTTTTGGAACGTATGAGGTTTCCAGCGGACACATAGCCGACGGTGTGTATAGTGTTCAATTGTCAGTGTGGTGTCTTTGCGGAGGGATTTGCACGTCATGGTACTGTAACATATACCCTCCCCCTCCTCCCCCCCTCACATCCTCCCGCTGTTCTTTAGGTCAGCCTGTCCCCCCTCTGGGTCTCAGAGATTCAGCACACTTCCTTATCGAGGGGCTTAAAGGGGAAGTGAGAACGAGAAGGATTGAGGTGACGGCGCTTGTTGCACAACAACAACAGGGAACAGTGCGAGGCGTTGTGAGCTTGTAGAACGGCTATATTTTCACAATATTTATCTGTGGAACCGAGTCAAACTAAATGTAATTCCTACTATTCCAACTTATTATCAGGGTGAGAGGGTCCCCAGTTCAAATAGGATTATTTTGGGGGGTCACGGCCTGAAGAGTTTGGGAACCCTTGACCTAGTGAACACACAAGAGGCCGGGGTCGGCGTGAAGGGCGAAAGAAAATGTGTCATTGAGTGTTCAGGGTTACAGACACAGAAGAACTTACTATCTAGAAGATGATGAGGCAACAAATAGGCTACTGACATCATGCTTAAAATGGACAATAGCTTTTTTTTTTTTTTTTTTGTGAGATCTGACGTTCATAGTGACAGAACACTGTCCCAAAAAAAAAAAAAAAAAAAAACAGAAGTCTCGCTAGACAAGATTTCAATCTCGAGATTTCAATCTCGTCTAGCGAGACTTCTGTTCTTTTTTTTTTTTTTTTTTTTTTGTTTGCATAGTGTTCTGTCACTATGAACGTCAGATCTAAAAAAAAAAAAAAAAAAAAAAAGCTATTAAAATATGTGATCTAACCTAAGGCCTATCCGTGCACCTTTTAAGCTGTGGCGGCTCAGGGGTGGAGTTATGACATTTTTCTACTGTACCATTCATCCTAAGATATCATAACGTCATAGAAAAGGTAAGAAAACTTTAGTCCAAAATTCTCCTTTAAGTGTCCACTGTCTGAAACCCATTAAAACCGGGAAAGCATCCGTGTCATTTTATCTATATATGTAGCAACATACCTTTTTTCAGAAAACTCTTAGGATTTAGTGGTTTAGAACAGTGGTTCACCACTTATCATTTTTGGGGCCCTTGGCACCAAAAACGGAGAGAACTACTAGTTCAGAAAGCATTTTGTAGAATCGGCCTCAGCCTTAATGTCTTAAAGGGATTGTTCATCCAAAAATATATATATATTTTCTATGGATTAGTCACCCCATGGAGACTTGAATTCATGGATATTTCTTTGTTTTTGTCACATTCCGAAGCCAATAAATTGATGACCAGTGGACCGGTAGGCAGCGGTTCCGGTAGGAGACACAAAGGAGACTCTTTGTGTCTCCTACCGGAACCGCTGCCGGTCATCACATTATTGGCTTAGGAATGAGACAAAAACAAAAAAATATCCATAAATTCAAGTCTCCATGGGGTGACTAATTAATAAATAAATAAAAGTCAATTTGGGGGTGAACTATCCCTTTAAACCTTATTATACTTTGTTGACTCCTCTCCCTCAGGTTTATATACTTGGTCCGAGCTCCTGTTTTTCCTTCTATACCAAATCTCTACTCCGTACAATATACTTGAGTAAATGTACTTAGTTTACTTTCCACCCTTGTGCTCAGAACCAACATGTCTGCTCGGCGCTCTTGCTTGCTTTATCATGATGAAGGACAGGCCCACAACGAGACGAGAACTCTTCAGATTTATGGGACGGAGAGGTGGAAAAAACGTAGCGGGCAGGGATTCCATCTATCTGTGGAAACACCCTGAGAGCCATGGAACGCACTTCAAAAGATCAAACTTTCACACAATGTCTAAAAAGCCACCGAAACAATGCATCACAAACCAGCATGAACTGTGGCTGGTTTGAATCCATGGAGGTTAAGGTAGGGTAATGTAGTTTTTCATTTTTTATGAACAGTTTTCTTCACATTGTGTTTTTTTTAGGTTTTGTGGTCCAGACTGTATAATTCGTTGCAGATCTTGCTAGAGAGATGCAGGTAGATTTAAGAGGCAGGCAGGCAGGCCTGGCTTCAGTGGATATGAGGTGAGATTAGCTTTATAATCCCCACAGAGTTATCTAAATCTCACCCGCACAACCCACTCGTATGCTGCTGTTACTAATTTGTTGTTTTTAAACGTACAAATAAACAGTAAAACAATAAAATAAAGACAGACAGAAAGAAAGAAAGAACGAAAGAGGCAGGCAGGCAGGCAGGCAGGCAGGCAGGCAGGCAGGCAGGCAGGCAGACAGACAGACAGACAGACAGACAGACAGACAGACAGACAGACAGACAGACAGACAGACAGACAGACAGACAGACAGACAGACAGACAGACATATATTGCACATACTGTGCGATGCAATATGGGTGTATGGCGCTGTGGCACTGTGGTCGTCATGAGGAAGTGGCAAAGATGACAGCAACACACCAGGCCCACATGTGGTGATGACCAAGCCTTTTCTTGCAGGGTTTGCCCATAGTTATACCCACTGAGAGCCAGTAAATATCTGGCCACTGATGCTCACGTAATAGGGCAATAGGGCAATAGGGCAAGTGGAAGCGGTCAGCGGTGTTCCGTTATGCAGAGTGTCAGCATTATTTGGTGTCAGCCCTGGCACCATTTCCAAACTTAGGACCAAGTTCCGTGAGACTGGTGAAGTCAAAGGAAGACAGCAACCCAAGAAGATCGGTTCCTCACCCTTTGCGTCACTGAGGAACCATAGGTTTTCTTCCAGAGATGTACAGGCAAGATTTGCACAACGGTACCAAAGACAGCTGTCAAAGTTGCAGGACCCCATGCTCAGGTGCCAGCCAGTCACACACATGTGACTGGCACACACCTGCCTGCAAATGGTACCAGGGCTGACACCAAATAATGCGTAATCTGCGTAACAGAGCACCGGCTTCACTTGCCCTATAGATGGGTTTCCGCGCGACGTCATCACAGAGCAGAGTGCGTCATCTGCGCATGCGGGAGGTAGAACGAACCGGAAGCGCCATTGACTCTGTTGTTATTTTCGGGATTTAGATAGGCATAATGCTGCTATTTTAGGCATAATAGGCATAATGCTGCTATTATATACAAACAGATCCAACTTCCAACAAATCATTTTTATTGAGTAAAGAAGATATTACAAACTGCATCATTTAATCTACTTTCATTAAACCCGGTGAAGACCATTCATTTTATGAATGTACAATGGCCAGAGCTGCTGCGGGTAATAGCGCCCTCTACAGGCTCTTCCCTCCACTGCGCGCGCATCATCCTCTCATGTTTACAAACAGGAAACCCATCTATTGCACAGGCCTTTATCCTGAAGGGACAAACGTGGCATCTTTCCATGGGGGCAGTGTTGCTGCTTGGAGCATCAACACAAACTCAACAAAGTTGCGAGACCCATGCTCAGACCCATGCCAGTCACACACCTTTGACTGGCACACACCTCTCAGCAAGTGTGTGGTGGCAGGTCGCTCAAAACTAGAGCGATTACCAACAGAAGCATATTGGGGGATATTGGCAATTTATTTGGAGGCACCACCGGCACGTTTAGCTGTGTTGCTCATTCCACGATTGCACGATCCTTAGAAGTTATACCTCGTTGTAAAGGTGACTAATCAACGATAAAAATGATACAAAACACAATACCAATTGGTATTATTGAAGGGGAGAAATAATCGACCGAATTTACGTTTCCGAACTTTTCGTGGGCAGTTTTAGATAGATAGATGCATGTATGTATGCATGATATTCAGTGGTGGAAAGTAACTAAGTACATTTACTTAAGTACTGTACTTAAGTACAATTTTGAGGTATTTGTACTTTACTTGAGTATTTCCAATTTCCAATACTTTTACTTCTACTCCACTACATTTCAGAGGCAGATATTGTACTTTTACTCCACTACATTTACTTGAAAACTTTAGTTACTAGTTACTTTTCAGACATGAATTATGATATAATGAAACATACATTAACCACTTTAAACCTATTTTATACCTATAGGCTATTTGAAAATAGCAGATCTACAAGCTCACAACGCGTCGCATCGCGACGGGTTGTGAGCTTGTAGATCGGCTATTTTCAAATATTTAGTACTTTTACTTGTGGTACTTTAAGTACATTTTGATGCCAATACTTTTGTACTTTTACTCAAGTACATTTTTAATTCTGGACTTTTACTTGTAACTCATTCAGTGCCAATGACGTCGCAGACGTCACGTTTTTCATAAGCCCAGAGTGCCAATGACGTCTGAGACGTCATGAAAAAAAAAAATAATAATCTTTTTTTTTTTTTTTTTTTTTTGAAAAAAAAGGTTCAGAACCCAAGATATGATGATTTGAAGATTTGCTGCTCCATTCACTTCTTGTTTAACTTTTTACTGAAAAAGGCTGTATCTCGGCTCCAAAGCATTTTTTTTTTACAATGTATTTTTGGCCTTGGCACAGGGGTGATATAGCCAGAAATATTTTTGGCACTTAATGAGGTAACAGAGTATTTTTATATTGCAGTATTGGTACTTTTACTTAAGTAAAGAATTTGAGTACTTTTTCCACCACTGATGATATTGCACATACTGTGTGATTCAATATGGATGTATGGCTCAGATGTAGAAATGTAAAATGAGCGTAGTGAGGTGTAAAGTGCACTGTGAGGGACATGTGGTCATCATGAGGAAGTGGTGAAGGTGACAGCAAGCAACACACCAGGCCCACATGTGGTGATGACAAGCCTTTTCTGGCAGGGTTTACCGATAGTTATACCCACTGAGAGCCAGTAAATATCTGACCACTGATGCTCACGTAATCTGTCTCACCGAAACGAGACAGATTACTAAGTGTGACTACACACACACACACACACACACACACACACACACACACACACGCGCGCACACACACGTATTTGTGAGGACATCAACGTTTCTGAGCAGCAATTTCATGAATGCCATTTTATAAACAATTTTGCAATTTTGCATTTTTAAAACTAAACTGCAACGCATATAGCGAGCTTGTAGATCTGTTATTTTCACGCTGCTTGACACCGCAGCGTGCAACTAAGTAAGAATTGCACAGCGATTCCAACCTCAACCTCCAAAACCTAAAATCTGTTTAATCCTAATCCTAAAATCCTAATTTAATTTCGGCTAATTTCTTCAATTCGACTAGACTTGTGGGGAATCTCGGCCCTCGCAAGCAGTGGTGGAAAGTAACTAAGTACATTTACTTAAGTACTGTACTTAAGTACAATTTTGAGGTATTTGTACTTTACTTGAGTATTTCCAATTTCCAATACTTTTACTTCTACTCCACTACATCTCAGAGGCAAATATTGTACTTTTACTCCACTACATTTATTTGAAAACTTTAGTTACTAGTTACTTTTCAGATATAAATTATGATATTATAAAACATACATTAACCACTTTAACCCTATTTTATACCTAGGCTATTTGAAAATAGCCGATCTACAAGCTCACAACGCGTCGCATCGCGACGCGTTGTGAGCTTGTAGATCTGCTATTTTCAAATATTTTGTACTTTTACTTTTGGTACTTAAAGTACATTTTGATACCAATACTTTTGTACTTTTACTCAAGTAAATTTTGAATTCCGGACTTTTATTTGTAACAGAGTACTTCTACATTGCAGTATTGATACTTTTACTTAAGTAAAACATTTGAGTACTTTTTCCACCACTGCTCGCAAGTATAGTAACACAAGCACGCACGCACGCGCACACACCCACACGCACACACGCACACTCACACACGCACGCACGCACACACACACACACAGAAGATGATACAATCTCCCGGCGTACTTTGTGTTTTTCCTGGCTGCAGTGGAAGGCATTGTGTGAGGTCACATGTCTGTACGTGTTGCATGCATACTCTCTCAGCTCTCTCTCTCTCTCAGTGGGTCTGTGTGAGTAACGCTACGCTGCCTGTTGATAGGCTGCCCAGATAAGGAAGCCAGTCAGTCACGACTTAGCAGGAGGCCTGTGTGTGGGCAACAACTCCATACTGTACAATTTATACCATCATCTCCCATGCAGTGGTGGAAAGTACATTTACTAAGTACACTTTTGAGGTATTTTTACTTTACTGGAGTATTTCCAATGTTCAGTACTTTTACTTCTACTTCCACTACATCTCAGAGGTAAATTACTCCACTACAATTATTTTAAATTACTAGTTACTTTGTAGATTTTGATTATTATTACAAAACATACATTAACCACTTTAGCCCTGTATACATTTCGGCCATTTGACAATAGCCGATCTACAAGCTCACAATGCGTCATTTTTATACATTTTGAACTTGTGAAATGGGACATTGTGCACAATGAGTACTTTTACTTTTGGTGCTTTAAGTATATTTTGATGCCAATACTTTGTACTTTTACTCAAGTAAATTTTGATTACCGGACTTTTACTTGTAACAGAGCATTTCTACACTGCAGTATTGATACTTTTACTTAAAATATGTGAGTACCTTTTCCACCACTGAACAGGACAGGTGTAATGGCTCTACTGTACATTTGAGGCGAGCATCTCTTAGTGAACAGTAACCATGGGAAGAGGTGTGTCTAGGAGACAAACCAACACCCACACACTTTAAAACAGGGGTCTTCAACAGGGGGTCCGGGACCCCTAGGGGGTCCTCAGAGTTGCTACAGGGGGTTTGCCAAATCTCTGTGTGATAGGATCAATTGTTCTTTACATTAACCACTTGAACCGTAGCATCCCTATTCTAAGGACAACTTTAGCCGAAAATGGCCGATCTACAAGCTCACAACGCCTCGCAGCGCGAGGCGTTGTGAGCTTGTAGATCAGCTATTTTCGGCAAAGAGGGGAAAAAAGAGCAGACCAAGTACAGAGTGAAAGTTTACTAAGTATTGACGGTTTAAGTCGTTAAATGTCTGAAAATACACATTAACATGAATCCAACATCTAGGAAAAGCTTTAATCTGCAACAAAATGTTATGTAATATACAGTGGGGGTCCCTGCTTTATCCCTCTCTCAGTTAGGGGGTCCCTGGGCTGAAAAGGTTGAAAACCGCTGCTTTAAAAGAATGCTCAACTAGCCGTTCAACAAGCTCACAATGTTGTGAGTGTGTAGATCTACTGTTTTTGAAGAGTTTGTGAAAGTTTGACGTGTCCAAAATAGGGACAGCGGGGTTGAAGTGGTCAGACACACACACACACACACACACACACACACACACACACACACACACACACACACACACACACACACACACACACACACACACACACACACACACACACACACACACGATCGCACGCACACACACACACACACACACACACACACACACACACACACACACACACACACACAGTAGTTGAAACGGGGCCAGTATAGTCCACCCAGCTCACCCCCACCAAGGTCAAAGGTCAAAGTCTACATCAAACAACGTCCAGACGAGACTGTGAGAATCAGCCTTGTGTGCGTGTGTGCGTGCGTGTTTGTGTGTGTGTGTGTGTGTGTGTGCGTCCTTGTCTGCATTTGTATATTGAAACTGTGTGTTGGTGTTTCATACAGTAGGAAAATCTGCGTGACTGGCTCCCTTTTTTTTTTGGTCAAAGTTTTAGCCCCCAGAAAATATTGTTTTAGACTCTCAAACATCTGCGTATGATGTTGCCTTTTGGAGATTACATGGTCATCAGCAGAATTTGATCCTGCTTTGATTATTTGTCAAAAATAATAATAGCATTTCATATTTCAGTATCCCAAACCGCACACTAAAGGAGTTTTCCGCGACATTACATGTCAAATAACTGGCCGCAGTCTGAGCAATAAATCAATTCCATAATGCTGAGTGCTTATGCACTCAGCATTGAGTGTGTGTGTGTGTGTGTGTGTGTGTGTGTGTGTGTGTGTGTGTGTGTGTGTGTGTGTGTGTGTGTGTGTGTGTGTGTGACTCTGTGCACGTGCATTACTATACTTGTGAGGGCAAAGCATAGTAGAATTTAAGAACCAGTCATAGTGAGTACATTTATCCTGGTGCTCACAAGAAATATGTGATTTTTTTTGGGGTTAGGATTACTATTAGGAATGATCCTATATTTAGGATTAGACATTGAGGTTAGGTTTAGGGGTCGGGCTGGAGTTATGCCTGATTTATACTTAGTTGTGTGCCGATGTGACACGCCTAAAACAATTACTGATCAGCTATTTTATGGCTCTAGGTCATTGGTTCTCAAAGTGGGGTCCAGGGGTCCTTGGGGGGATACCAGGGGGCAAAACAATAAAGTGTCACAATCATTTTAACCCTTTTATCCATATTTAATACTTTGGATATTAAAAAATAGCAGATCTACAAGCTTGTAGCGTGGCACCGAGTGCAGCTTGTAGATCTGCTATTTTTGGAAAATCTTGCAAATCTTTAAATCTTTTTTTTAAAGGAGAACATTTTTAACACAAATCATTTGCATCTGGGGGTCCCTGGCATAACATATTTTCAGGTGGGGGTCCGTGGCCAAATACATATCAATTTGGGGGTCCTTGGCACTAAAAAGTTAGAGAACCGCTGTTCTAGATTCATTGTAAAAAAATGGCCAACATTCTTCAAAAAAATGACAATTTTGTGAAATTGTCGTTCTGCAATGTCGATGTGCTCACAACTATAGCAGTACAAATGTGAGTGTGTGTATCCTAGTATGTATGTGTGTTTGCGTGTGCGTGTACGTGCGTGCGCGCGCGCGCGTGTGTGTGTGTGTGTGCGGGTGTGTGTGTGTGTGTGTGTTTATACACGCTAGTGTGAATAGTTTGGCCATCTGCGCTGCTGCCTGAGCTGGAATCCAGATCAGAGAGAGAAACTGCTCCGTCATAAATCATCAACACAAGGATCTGTTCCCATGGCTGGGAGGCAGGTAGCACAGTGCCGAGCATTCTACAGCCTTTCTAAGATCTAAGTACATTTACTCAAGTGCCGTACTTGAGTGCACATTTGGGGTACTTTTACTTTTGCTGCGTGTGTCCATTTTGCGGTACTCGGAAAATATTTCACTTTTTATTCCACTATGATTTCTTGAAAACTTTAACTCACTTAGAGATTAAATGTATTTAACCGTAGATTTAACCCATTAAAACCGTGAAAGCATCTGTGTCATTTTAGATTTTAGATTTTTCAAAAATAGCAGAAGTTCAAGCACGTACATCCGATTTTACGAGCTTGAACATCTGCTATTTTTGAACGTTTTTTAAAAATCTTGAAAGTGGTAGAAAATGTTTGAATAATATTTCATTTTTGAACACAAATCTTCTCTTCTGGGGGTCCCTGGCACAACCTATTTTCAGATGGGGGTCCGCGTCCAAATATATATAATTTTGGGGGTCCTTGACAAAAAAACGTTTGACATTTTGTAGAATTAGCCTCAGGTCTTAAAGGGATAGTTCACCCAAAAAAAAACTTTTTTTCCATGGATATGTTCTAGTTTTTGTCGCATTCCTAAGCCAATCATTTGATGACCAGCGGTCTCCCTGCTCTTCTATTGAGACATTTAGATCATGTCAAAGGTCAGGTCTCACCTAGACACAGGATCTGACACCAATTTTGACCTGATGGTCAAGATTCAATTTATCCCCTGAGCAAGCAGGCAGGCTCTATTACAGTAGCTCAATGGTAAAAATGTCGTCACTTGCGCAGGAAACCGGGTTCAAATCCAGGGTAGAAGAGGAAAGTTACATAGTGCAGCTTTAACACACACACACACACACACACACACACACACACACACACACACACACACACACACACACACACACACACACACACACACACACACACACACACACACACACACACACACACACACACACACACACACACACACACACACACACACACACACACACACACACAGCTCACATTTCAAAGTATATTCATGGGAAATAATAAAGTAGCATAACCTCAGAGACATTTATCATGCACCACATCACAACTGTAACCATTCATCTCTGTCTGTCTGTCTGTCTGTCTGTCTCTCTCTCTCGTCTGTCTCTCTCTCTCTCTCTCTCTCTCTCTCTCTCTCTCTCTCTCTCTCTCTCTCTGTGCAGAATAACATCTGGTAGGTCACTCACTCATACAAGTAGGAGTTATTTATAACGGGAGAAAAGATGAGACTTGATGAAAAAAAGGTCTGTTGACAGTCAGACCTTATATATATATATATTCATATTATTAATTCTCACATTCACTGCCAAGCATTTATATATCGCTTGTATCCAACGTGCTTTACATAGATTGTGCATTACATGCACTCATTCACACACACACACACACACACACACACACACACACACACACACACACACACACACACACACACACACACACACACACACACACACACACACACACACACACACACACACACACATACATTCACACACACACATTCACACACCGATGGCGGAGGAAACCACACTTTGACTCTAACTCTGGGAGAGCCTGGGATTGATCGAACTGGGAACCTTCCGGTTCTCCAAGCGGCCGCTCTACCTTCAGATCTATCTATATACTGCAGGGGTCTTCAACAGGGGGTCCGGGACACCTAGGGGGTCCTCAGAGTTACTACAGGGGGTCCGCCAAATCTTTGTGTGATATGATTTTTTGTTTTACCTTAACCACTTGAACCCTAGCATCCCTTTTCTGAGGAGAACTTTAGCCAAAAATAGCAGATCTACAAGCTCACTACGCCTCGCGCTGCGAGGCGTTGTGAGCTTGTAGATCGGCTATTTTCGGCAAAGAGGTATAGGTGTAGAGAGAAAAAAAGACCAGACCAAGTAAACCGAAAAAGTTGGATCTGAAACACAATTTTATACAATATGGAGGGGGTCCCTGCTTCATCTTTCTCTCAGCTAGGGGGTCCTTGGCCTGAAAACGTTGAAGACCCCTGATATACTGTATATCTATTTACATCGGGATACATCAGATACATAATTCACAACGTGGCATGACATTATTATGTGAAATATGTTTTTTTAAATAGCAACAAACAAAAATAGATAAATAGCCGATTTTACAAACTCATCACAGCACGTTTTGAGCTTGCGGATCTGCTATTTTTGCTACATGTCATACGACAAATACAGTACAGCACAGTATACAGGGCTTAAAGGGATAGTTCACCGCCAAAATGACTTTTTTTCCTATCGATTAGTCACCCCATGGAGACTTGAATTCATGGATATTTTTGTTTTGTTTTTGTCGGTTCCAGTAGGAGACACAAAGAGTCCCCTTTGTGTCTCCTACCGGAACCACTGCTGGTCGTCAAATTATTGGTTTAGGAATGCGACAAAAAACAAAAAAAATATCCATGAATTCAAGTGTCCATGGGGTGACTAATAGATAGGGGGAAAAAGCCATTTTGGGGGTGAACTATCCCTTTAAGGGCTTAAATACAATTCTAATATTGAGTGTGTCCTTCAATGATTCTTGTTGTTCCAGAGAAGAAAGAACTAAAACTCAAACGCACAAAAAAAACACATCTCACTTCAAAAGATTGAATCAAAATTCTAATCATGATCATTATCGACTTTATTACCGTAAGTGATACCAACATTGTTTTGCTGAGATCACCGGTGCAATCTGGTCCAGCTTGACTTGTCAGGTCTCCCTGTGTGTGTGTGTGTGTGTGTGTGTGTGTGTGTGTGTGTGTGTGTGTGTGTGTGTGTGTGTGTGTGTGTGTGTGTGTGTGTGTGTGCGTGCGTGCGTGCGTGCCCCAGACACAGCCATGTCAAGCATTAAACCAATAGCACTTTGGAAAATAATGTTTTCCTTGGAAGCTTTCCCCGCAGTCTGATCCCAACACCCTCTCTCTCTCCACTCTCAAGCTGCGTAAGAATCAACTGCCGTCTGCCGCTATGTGAACCTTTACAGTACAGTACCAATGTGTTAGCAGTTAGCACTTCATGTACATGAGGTCAGTGGTGGAAAAAGTGTTCATATTTTTTACTTAAGTTAAAGTATCAATACTGCAATATAGAAATACTCTGTTACAAGTAAAAGTCCAGAATCCAAAATGTACTTGAGTAAAAGTACAAAAGTATTGGCATCAAAATGTACTTACAGTATCAAAAGTAAAAGTACTAAAAGGTTTGAAAATAGCAGATCTACAAGCTCACAACGCGTCACAATGCTATTTTCAAATAGCCTATGTATAAAATAGGGCTAAAGTGGTTATAATGTATGTTTCATAACATCATAATTTATATCTGAAAAGTAACTAGTAACCACAGTTCCAATAATAGTAGTGGAGTAAAAGTACAATATTTGCCTGAGATGTAGTGGAGTAGAAGTAAAAGTATTGGAAATTGGAAATACTCAAGTAAAGTACAAATACCTCAAAATTGTACTTAAGTACAGTACTTAAGTAAATGTACTTAGTTACTTTCCACCACTGCATGAGGTTATGCTTAAAGGAGGAGTTCACCCAAAAAATTACTTATTTTATATCAATTGCACGCTGCATGAAGCCTTGAATTCATGGATTTTTGTCGCATTCCTAAGCCAACAATTTCATGACCGTGTGTATTTCCGGTAGGAGACACAAAGAATCTCCTACCGGATATATTAGCCGGTAGGAGACGGGAATCAAATTATTAGCTTAGGAATGCAACAAAAACAAAAACAAATCCATGAATTCAAGGCTTCATGGGGTGGGGTGTGCAATTGATAGAAAATAAGTCATTTTTTGGGTGAACTACTCCTTTAACCTCATCACATGCATACCGTATCTGCTGGTCTCATGCTATGTGCGCATCGTTGCTGTCGGGCAGAAACCTCTTATCTCCATATTCTAACTATACGTGTTTTTTCGTAAATTAATATCCTATACGTGATCATACTACAGCGTCACATGAAAGCATCAAAAGTAGCAGATCTACAAGCTCGAAACGCGTTCGAGCTTGTAGATCTGCTACTTTTGATGCTTTTGCATTTGAATCCTGAAAAGTAACACTTTTGGACATATGAGGTTCCCACCCGACAGAGACGATATGTAGATAAATGGATTTTGTTATGTTCTGACATGCTTATTAAACGTTCGATTCTTTTTATTTCTCCCAGCTCTCCCTCTATTCAATAGAAAAGAAGAAAAAAACTCAATCAAAAGTTGCTGGCAAACATTAACGCCGCTATGCAGACATAGCTTAGGTCACTCGTTCTCACGTGTTTTGTTGCTTATGGTTTTTTTTTTCTTGACCACATACATACATACACTGCGTGGTATTTGGATAGCGTGTTGTTTGGACAGATGTTAGCTTCATTGTTTATCTGGTATCCCATAGTTTCAATGCACAGATTTCCATTTAGATAGCATGTTGTTTGGACATGCTAGGTTCATTGTTTACCACGATATCCTATAGTTCCTTGAGGCACTACACTGCTCTCTCTCTCTGTCTGTCTGCATCAGTGTTGCCAGATTTTGCGATAGAAATAAGCAACCAG
>NC_137616.1:44565171-44600171 GCF_963280865.1 Gymnoscopelus braueri | reverse complement strand
ACACACACACACACACACACACACACACACACACACACACACACACACCCCCGCCGGCTATAGGAAAAGCAACAACCGTTCACTTAATTCTTTATTACAGCTTTGGGTTGGTGCGGTCGTCACTGCCTACTCTCACACACCTGTTCTTACCCGTCATGTGATGACAGTCATTATCACATTCTAATAGACACACACCTGCCCGATAGCAGAGGCCTGTGCCAAAAGCACACCTGTACTTTGTTTCTAAGTATAGCTCTGTCGCGGGGCAAACATTACAGAGGCAACGCTCGTATCCGGCTTTCCAAAAGAGGGCCTCTATGGCCATGTCGACATTTTTATTATTCAAGTTTTATGGCGTCATTTCGCCGCTGACGGCTGGAAACCTTGTATGTTCGAAAGAGTTATGTTCTCAATGGATCCAATGTAGTTATTATGCAGTCTTCTTTATACTTTTCATTGGGTACATATTTATTTATGAAACCCACAGACGAGCTTTTAAGATCAGCATGTTTTCTGGTACCTTACACCATTGGTTCTCAACGTGGGGTCCGGGGACCCCCAAGGGTACTTGAGGGGTTCCAGGGGGTCCCCAGCTAAATGTGTTAATATAGCATCACACAAATGTTAACCACTTTAACCTTTTATACTATGGCTATCAGAAATAGCAGATCTACAAGCTCTCGGTGCCGCGCTACGAGCTTGTAGATCTGCTATTTTTGAAAATTTCTGAAAACTTGTGCATACCTTTGAATATATCTTTTTTTAAAGCGAACATTTGTAACTCAAATCTTTGCTTCTGGGGGTCCCTGGAACAACATGTTTTTGAGATGTAGGTCGGTGGCCAAATATATATCAATTTGGGGGTCCCTGGCATGAAAAAGTTTAAGCACCACTGCCTTACACCATGGGGGTCTTCAACGTTTTTCAAGCCAAGGACCCCTTAGCTGAGAGAGAGAGAGAGAGAGAGAGAGAGAGAGAGAGAGAGATGAGAGAGATGAGAGAGAGAGAGAGAGAGAGAGAGAGATAGATGAAGCAGGGACCCCATGACTCATAGAGTCAAGGGGGTTTTAAGGTTCTCCTCCTCGAGAGTTTAAGGTTCTCCTCCTCACCTGCAAGGCTCTCAATGGACAGGCAGCAGTGTACTGTATCTCAAAGAACTCATCGAGCCTTATAAACCAGCCAGAACACCATTGCGTTCACAGTATGCAAAAATGCTCACTGCTCCAGGAAACCCCAAAAAAGGCTAGAACAGGAGGCAGAGCATTTAATTTTCAGGCACCTCAGCTGTGGAACCTTCTCCCAGTCTCAGTCCGTGAAGCAGACACATCTGTATATTTAAGTCTAGATTAAAAAAAACGTTCTTTATGATAAAGCCTATAGCCGAAGTGTATAGATGTAGACAGATGCCAGGTCATTGTTGACCTGGCATCCCATAGTGTGTATAGTTTCAATGCACAGGCTGATGTTATAAGTTCTTGGTTTACGTAAGTATTAGTTATTGCTGACTATTGGTTTGCTTGTGTACTGCTTTGTTATTGGATTACTATCTCTATGCATTTGATGTATTGATGATTTATTATGATGTATTATCTTGTGTCCTTGCTTACTGTGAGTCGCTCTGGATTAAGAGCGTCTGCAAAATGCCCACATTGTGAATTTTAATTGTAGTGTTTCTCAGTACTCACTCAGTCACCCTATAGTCATCCTCTCTCCCCTCTCCCTCCCCACCTCCCCCTTCCCCTCCCCTCTTCCTTACATCCCCTCCCTCTCTCCTATCGTCCTCTCTCTACTTCTCCTCCTCCCTTTTGGTTGTGTGGGTTTGTGTCCCAATTCAATTTTCAATTCAATTCAATTCAATTTTATTAAAGTCACAACAAGTTGTCTCAAGACACTTTACATGTAGAGCAGAGACCCGACAGTCCCACCCTGAGCAAACAATTTTGCGACAGTGGCAACGAAAAACTCCCTCTTAACTGGAAGAAACGTCAGGCAGACCCTAGGCTCTAGGGTGGCGGCCTTCTGCCTCGACCGTGTCGGGGGGAAAGAAGAGAGAGAGAGGGAGAGACAGAAAGAAAGAGATACAAGTAGTAACAATAATAATAGTAGCACATATAATAGTGTAAGATAGTATATGATAATATAATATAGTACAACAATAATGTGTATGCAGTATATAATGGTATAATATAAGAATGTTAAGATAATATACAGTATAGTGTAGTGGTATAGTGTAATGTAGTAGAAATCCACGGTCGTGCTCCCACTGGTGCAATTGTAATTAACATACGGACTCACGCTCCAGTAAGGCCTGGAGTACTTTTACTCTTGGTACTTTAAGTACATTTTGATGCCAATACTTTTGTACTTTCACTCAAGCAGATTTTGTATTCCGGACTTTTACTTGTAATGTAGTATTTCTATACTGCATTATTGAGTATTTTTTCCACCACTGCATTTTAGATATATGCGTTGGCTATTCAGAATTAGCCGATCTACAAGCTCACATTTTTGAAAAGTCTTGAAAGTGTGAGAACTGCTGATTTCAAAGGCATTCTAAATCAGCATTCTAAATCTGCTGATTTAGATTCAGCCTCATAGGTCTTAATGGTCTATTAGTAATGCCGGTCAGACAAACATGAGTCAAACGTGCCAAGTCTGCAGACTTCTTGGCTTACTGGGTGGAGAGCAATGTTCCCAGAGAGAGAGAGAGAGAGAGAGAGAGAGAGAGAGAGAGAGAGAGAGAGAGAGAGAGAGAGAGAGAGAGAGAGAGAGAGGAGAGAGAGAGAGAAGCCAAACAACAAACTGTTCCAACGCACTACAGTTTGTCATAACTTACTGTTCAGCAGCCTCAACAAATCACAGGAAAAGCAACTCTCAGCTTCAGCGATGATGTGTTTTAAGACCGAGTGGAACCTTATAGCTTAGCAAAGTTATAGGACCGCGTAGTCGGTTTATCTTCATTAAAGGAGTATTTTCTTATTTTTCTATCAATTACACACCCCATGAAGCCTTGAATTCATGGATTTTTGGTTTTTTTTTGTAGCATTCCTGAGTCAATAATTCGATGACCTCAGTGGGAGACTCAATTGAGTTTCCTCGCTGGTCATAAAATGATTGGCTTAGGGGCGAGACAAGTCATTTTGTGTGCGAACGACTCCTTTAACATACATTAATCTTAAGATTAATGACGATCTTAAGATCGTCTTAATATATATTTTACACATAACAAGTGGGGGAATAGATGCAGTGGTTTTACTTAAGTAAAAGTATCAATACTGCAATATAGAAATACTCTCTTATAAGTAAAAGTCCGGAATTCAAGATGTACTTGAGTAAAAGTACAAAAGTATTGGTATCAACATTTACTTAAAGTACCAAAAGTAAAAGTACTCATTATGCAGAATGTCCCATTTCACAAGTTTTCAAATGTATTAAAATATTTTGAAAATAGCAGATCTACAAGCTCACAATGCGTCGCATCGCGTATTGTGTTTCGCATTGTGTTTTCAGTCCATAGATCTCAACAAAAAAAGAAAAGAGAAAGCTAATAAAATACGCGATCTAGCGCAAGTCCCATAGGCTCAGGTTTTTAGCTGTGGTCGATGCAGGATGGAGTTATGATTTTTTTCTACTGTACCACTTGTCCTATAGGATATCATAATATTATATTAAAGGTACGAAAAACACCGGGCGGAATTCTCCTTTAAGCGACGTGGACTATTGACCCTTATTGAAATCCCATGTCATCTCCTATGTCTGTGTTTTCTCTCTCTCTCTCTCTCTCTCTCTCTCTCTCTCTCTCTCTCTCTCTCTCTCTCTCTCTCATTCTCTTGCATCCATCCCTCTGGACGGCTTAGTTTAAGGCTTAGCTCATTTGTTTTATTTCCAGGTACTGTTTTCTCCATACGGCCGGGTATGTACAGTATTTGATGTATCGGACACATGGTTCTTTGGACAAAAGGATACGTGAACGTTGGGCCTCAGGAATCCCTGAGGAGGGGAAAGGAACTGGGGCCATGTTTAGTCTCCTTCTCGCCTCACACATTCTCCTTTTTCTTTCTCTCTCTGCATTGTATGCTGTGTTGGGCAGTGACTCATTAATATGTAATATATTACTGCAATGTTGTTACTTTCCCCAAGTACTGTAAGGCAGTGGTTCCCAAACATTTTAGCTCAAGACTCAAAAGAGTCTATAATGTAGATCTACAAGCTCATAGCTTGTGTGCTATGAGCTTGTATATCTGCTATTTTTGAATAGCCAAAGTATAAAACAAGTGGTTAAAATCTAAAATGACAGATGCTTTCCCGGTCTTAATGGGTTAATCGTATATTAACCCTTAAAGGGTTCATGTTATACAAGAACTCTGTATTCTTATGCTCTGTGACTCTGTGACTCTGTGCTCTGTGACTCTGTGACTCTGTGACTCTGTGCTCTGTGACTCTGTGACTCTGTGCTCTGTGACTCTGTGACTCTGTGACTCTGTGCTCTGTGACTCTGTGCGCTGTGACTCTGTGACTCTGTGCTCTGTGACTCTGTGCTCTGTGACTCTGTGACTCTGTGACTCTGTGCTCTGTGACTCTGTGCGCTGTGACTCTGTGCTCTGTGACTCTGTGCTCTGTGACTCTGTGACTCTGTGCTCTTTGACTATGTGCTCTGTGACTCTGTGCTCTGTGACTCTGTGACTCTGTGCTCTTTGACTATGTGCTCTGTGACTCTGTGCTCTGTGACTCTGTGACTCTGTGCTCTGTGACTATGTGCTCTGTGACTCTGTGCTCTGTGACTATGTGACTCTGTGCTCTGTGACTATGTGCTCTGTGACTCTGTGCTCTGTGACTCTGTGCTCTGTGACTCTGTGCTCTGTGACTCTGTGACTCTGTGCTCTGTGACTATGTGCTCTGTGACTCTGTGCTCTGTGACTCTGTGCTCTGTGACTCTGTGCTCTGTGACTCTGTGCTCTGTGCTCTGTGACTCTGTGCTCTGTGACTATGTGCTCTGTGACTCTGTGCTCTGTGACTCTGTGCTCTGTGCTCTGTGACTCTGTGCTCTGTGCTCTGTGACTCTGTGCTCTGTGACTATGTGCTCTGTGACTCTGTGCTCTGTGACTCTGTGCTCTGTGCTCTGTGACTCTGTGCTCTGTGCTCTGTGACTCTGTGCTCTGTGACTCTGTGCTCTGTGACTCTGTGCTCTGTGCTCTGTGCTCTGTGACTCTGTGTCATGCTTGCACAGATAATCTGTAGTATCGCAGCAGCAGAGTCTCACCGGCAAACTGACTGCAATAGCTTTGCGATAAATGATTATTCCTGACGAAAGTGTCTAACTGAACTAGTGTCATGTTCAGGTATATAAAGCTGCCTCACGCTACAGACACAGGAGACCTATGGACCACATGACTCGGGACAAAGTGTACAAATGTGTGCACTCTCAGAGTTATGGGTGGTCCTTGAAATTAAAATGTTTGAGAAACACTAAATGGAACAGAGCCTTCATTGGTATCATTGGTAACACCCATGAAGGAAGTAAGGAAGATTTATTGTCAGGTTATGAATCGTCTCTGTCGGGTGTAAAAACCTCCAAAACTGATACTTTTCAGGGCTCAAATTCAAAAGTAGCAGATCGACAAGCTCAAAACGTGCCATGCTTCGGAGCTTGATCTGCTACTTTTGATGCTTTTGTGTGACACTGTGGTGTGATCAAGTAGGCCGTTGATCTACGAAAAACCACAAACAGTTAAAACATAAGAGGTTTCTGCACTACAGAGACGAAGTGATGGGGGACACAGATGGTTGTCAGAACAGTAAGGGGGATCAATCATTAGATCGATGAGCGGCGCTCCTCTCCAAATGTCACTTAAAGCGTTCACAGCGTTCCGCCAAAGATTGCCAGGGCTGATGATGCCAGAACCCCAAAAAATAAGTTCTTCTTTTATGGCAGCACTCTGAAGACAACAGTTTTGGTTCCAGTTGCCATCGTTATTTAAAAGGATCCCTGTCTAATAAGCCAAATATGCTTTAATACATTATAATTGTTCTCTATAACTAAAATGTAAATTTAAATTAAAAATTAAAATTTTTGAAATAGTTCATCTTTCACTCAATAGGGGCAATTTGATGATGTCAATTGTCCATGTGTGGTCTAGCCCTATGGCATTTATGGAATGCATGTGAAAATAAAAAACAACTTAATACTTCCTAAGGTTAATGTGAACATTTTATCAATGGTTGTGTGTGAGTGTGTGTGTGCATGCATGCGTGCGTGCGTGCGTGCGTGCGTGCGTGCGTGCGTGCGTGCGTGCGTGCGTACATATATGTACGTAGTGAGAGGAGGATGAAGGAGTGGATATGTCGGCTATATAAACGTACTCGTTCATCATTTCAGCATCAGCCACATGCACCATGTATTAATCTAACAGTATTTATGAATGTAACACTTAGTAAACCATTCATCAGGCTGTGTGTCCACTGAGATGCACTGTAACGAATTTTTGTGATTTCCACAGTTAGTTACTGTATTATGGACAGTGGCTTACTGTGATCAATATTTACAGTATAGTATTGTAATTCTACACCGGGCTATTGTAATACTGACACTAATTTACTGTGAATGTTTTTACAGTAGAGCACTGTAAATTACACACACTGTTATAGTAATATTACAGTCTATTACTGTACATAATATGTAAGTTACTGTGAATTATATTTACAATATATAACTGTAATTTTGCAAATAGTTACTGTATTATGAGCAGTGCATTACTGTGATTAACGAATGAGTTACTGTGAATTATATTTACAGTATATGACTGTAATTCCAAAACTGGTTACTGTAATATATATAGTATTTTACTGTGAATGACTAATATATATTTTATTGTTAGGCGTGTTACGACCTGGCTTATAGGCCATAATAAAAAAGAGGAAGACACTCACCTGGTTAAAAAGTGTATAACATTATATATTTCTTTACAACATAAATTAACTCAAACATAACATGGCATGGAGTGTGTTAATCAGTGGAATCAGTAGTGTAAGCAGTGTATGGATGGGTGGTACATGTGGTCGTGTATGGTGTTGAATGGTGTAAACTAAAGACCAAAGATTAAAAGCAATAATTCAATAACATTAGGACTTAATGTGCCCTGGTGCATAGGTGGGAGTGGGACATCTACCTCCACTCAATAATAGTCTGCTAGGTCTGCCAGGATGCTATAGTTCCAGAGCATACTGTCACAAATAAATGTTGAGGATAGCACAATAAAGTTAAAAGATAACTATCATTGTGGTCCTCTCTGGTTGCATTATTGCATCATCCCAGTGTTCTCATGGAAAAAGAGAGTACTGAGTGTGACAGCCAGCATTTTATAGGGCACCCTTGGAACACTGGCCAGGTGCTCCCAATGCACCTGATTGGCACCCCATTGCCCAACCTGCAGGCCTTGTGGAAGATAAAGACACACAGGCCCTGGTAGACCAGACAGGGGCTGTGACAGGTTTTTTAAAAAAAAATGACACAAAAAAATGACACAATGGGAATTGTAGGCTCTGGCCTCTACAAGTACTCCCCACTTCAGTTCATGTATCACACACAATGTCTCTTATATAATAATAATAAATAATCCAATCCACCTCAGTTGAGTTTTAGGTTGTGGTCCAAACAAGAGGTTCACATGGGGTTGGCAGCTCTCCCACCAAACATAAGGGTGCTGGGATGCACTGGGACCACCAGCACTGCACCAAGACCCCTAGCTTTCACTGGTGTCAGTGTCCAAGATAAACGGGCAGCCTTGTACTTGTCTGTCTGTGTCCTCTAATGACATAGATCCCTGATGTCATCAGTATAGGCCCCTATATGGGCATGCCCATATGGCCATAACGGTTGGATCGCCGGTTCTGTTCAACTGGATCTCCATATTCAATATTGAAATTGGCTAACGGGAGGGCCGGCGGGCAGGCAGACCAAACCACGGGCACATCACTCTGACATAACCATAAACAAACCAGAGTGACATCACTATGACAACGTAACCCTAAACAAACCACGGCCACGTCACTATGACCATGGCGTCACACTCATGGGACCATGTCATCACGCCCATGTCACAATGACTCAGCCATAACCATATATGGAGTTCCCAAAGCAGCTACGCCCAAATATGGAGCGTGTTGTCCAACCTCAATGTGTCATCAAGGCATCATCATGGGCATAAGATTGACAAGGACCGACAGGTACAGAGATCTCCAAATATGGGCATAAAAAGGGACACAGGTAGACAGACGGAAACAGACATGTCCGAATATGTGCATAAAACAATAAGTCACCCTTGACCCTCAAACACTATTACCATGGACTTAATATGATATCCCCACTGTCCCTGCATTTGACCTCTAGTGCCCTCATGAAATTGACAACACCAAAGGCCAAGTGGCCGTGGCCCTACAATCATGAAGTTCCAGGCCTGATGTCCACATTAGTTTGGGGCGCCCTTCTGTCAGTGACTGCCAGACTCATATTCTCCTGGGTGGTATTTTCTCATGTTGAAAGCCCCCCATACAGATACCTATTATCTGGTATTTGCTGTTACATTACATTACATTACAGTCATTTAGCAACCGCTTTTATCCAAAGCGACTTACAATAAGTGCATTCAACATATGTAGGCAAGAAAACTAATCACCAGAAGTCATTAAAACCACACACCACAAATAAAAAGCAATAAATCAATAACTTTAGGACTTAATGTGCCCTGGGGCATAGGTGGGAGTGGGACATCTACCCCCACTCAATAATAGTCTGGCATGATGCTATATTTCCAGAACATACTGTCACAAATAAATGTTGGGGATAGCACAATAAAGTTAAAAGATAACTATCATTGTGGTCCTCTCTGGTTGCATTATTGCATCAGCTCAGTGTTTACATGTCCAGTGAGATACCCATGTGCTCTAAATGTAACAAAAGAGATGCACTTGAATAAAATACATGATTAAAATAAAGATTTGTGAGATGTTAAAAATGTTCACAGTAATATACATTAAAATCACGGTATCATACTAGTGTATTGGTGTATGTTACTGTAGACTGAAGTGCATTGTGGGAAGAATGAAGTGCATCATGGGAAGTCTGCATTGCATTGTGGGAAGAAGACAGTGTTTTGGAGGGAAAAACAGGACATTGTGTTTCTGCAAGAGCTGCAGAGCCCAGAAAGAAACAATATAAGAAAACCAGTAAGTATATTATTTTCATCTACAGATAGATTAGTGTCATTCAGAGAGGTCAACACTGGCACCTCTAACAAGTTAGATTTGCACGATTTTTGGTATATTTGGATACATTAGAGAGTGGGGGAGAGAGAGAGAGTGAGAGATTGCAACCTGTAAAGTAAAAGTTGTTAGAAATCCTCATTCAAAACTAACATTATTTCTTGTGTATTATTTTACTCTATACTGTAACCGTGTTAGTGTTTTAATCTCCAATCTCTCAGTATAGCTTCAGGTGCCATTGATTAATTCAGCTTCACTTTCATTTCCTCCATGACAGGAGAAACACATGCAGTTGAGTGTGTGCAGTAGCTAGGTGGGCAGAAGGCAGAGATTTGGCTTTAGAATTAATTAAGCTTATCTTTTTTATGTCTACATCCTTTAATGTACATCATTGTCTTTTATAATTCAGGGATTGCTCCGTCAGTGAAAAAGACGGATTGGACCCATATTCTGGACTTCTTCACAGAGCCTGCTTGCATTGGTGAGTCAAATGAATGTAAACTTGCTAGTAAGCTGCTAAACTAAAGTTAAATATCAACTGACTTCATCTTCATGTTCATCTGTTTATTAATATTAACTGTCATCGATTCAAGTTTATGTTTTGTTTTCCAAATGATGGTGCTAAATCATAAGCACACCATCTAATTACATTACAAAACTGGTATAGTAGCAGTTTCTAGCTATCATTTAGTGTTGTTGTTAGGTGGTTAGTTGATGTTTAGTTGCCTGTTGGCTAGGTAATGTTATAAAATGGTCTTTTTTGACTGCAAGTAGTGTCATTTATCTGCAGGGACTCTTGACAAATGTTATCAACATGTTAAGATACATAAACACCTGGCTAATTCCAGGTTCTATTGTGGTTTGTGCAGTTTTCAGACATTGAGAAGCCTGTCCAAATGGAAAAAGTATGTGTCATTGTTTGAGAATCCTGTCCAAATGGACAGTGAGGATTCAAGTAGGCCTGACAAGTCCATGATGAAAGTACATGATAATGTACAACTTGATGCAAATCCTGAAACATTTCTCATGAATGAGGATGCAAGGCAAAATGCTGCTACCTGCCAGCACTATCCAAAGTTTAATTGAGGATATCCAAGTTGTCCATGAGAGCAGTATGGAACTGATATGTTACAAATTGAAGGAAGAATTAGCAAAGCAGAATATATCAGAAAGTGAAATTGATCAAATTATAACTGGGCTAAATAAGAATAACCTCCTGTGGCTGTATAATGAGGGAATATTTAAATCATTAGACTTTGGACACATTTATTTAACAGTGCGCAAGAAAGCGTCACCATTTCAAAAACCTTAATAGCTCACTGGCTGAGAGACACCAACTCTTACAAGCCTATCTTCAGGCTGGCAGCCTTTTCCCACCGACTGCGCAAATACAGCATGCTGATGAATTTGATGGTCAGTTGTATAATCTTGGCATACAAGAAGCTGTTAGGATGAGGCATTCATGAGGCATTTATAGTGACATCAGTTATTGCTTACAAGGGCACCGAATACCAAAAACCTGTGGTTGTGGACCACAATGACAGGATACACCTTTGGAAACATTTTATAGATTTTGCTAAACTCATCCAACGTGTATGTTGCTATTGAAAAACATCCCTCTGTGCCTTTGATGGATGTAGGTGTACACTGCCTGCTTGACTCAGGTGTTTCTTACATGTGTGTCAGGTTGGAGAGCCGGTAGCTGACTACTACCTATTGCCATTATATAACAGATTTAATGTTAATCTTGTATCTTTCCATCACTCTGTTTATTCTAATTAAGAGATATGGAGCAGCCCTTTGATGATGTCATCAGGAAGGCCCCCCCAACCACTTGGCTGTCATTGGTGTGAGGAACGACAGTGATCTGCAGTATGTTTCAGTGGAAGATGTCAAAGAAGTTATCCCACTTATAGCTTCCAGAAGACTGGTACACTACTTAAAGAACAGAGGTGAGTCTTAAGTTGTGTAGTCTCTAGTTGTCACATGATGATGGTGCTTCTTCTAGCAGGGGTCACAGTAATGATTGTGTTTGTTGTCATTAAACTTTGCAACAGGCAGGTTGAATTTAGTATCCTGTACACGTTCCAATACCTGGCCTCAGCGAGCCCAGCAAGCATTTGGTAGAATCTATCACCTGGGCTTGGAGAAACAGGGCTAAGCACCCAGCAGTCCTTTTAGGCTGAGGGTTAGCAATAGTGTATACTTGTGTATATAGTTCATTTAACTATCCCAATGTTCTTTGATGGCAGCATTCAGCCACAAATGTCTAGTACTCTAGTTTAAAAGTTTGGTCTCCTTTTTTAAGTAAACTGACCAGCTCTCTAAGGATATATTTTAATCTAAAATTGTGATAGAAAGGTTTCCATGTTTTGTTAGCATTACTGTTGGTCATGACATGTGGATTTAATCCACTGTTTAAAGTGTGAAACAATAACAAATTGTCTGAACATTGCTATGTCCTAATACACAGGCCATGAAGACCAGACTACAAGCCAGCCAAGCAACTCTGTTAGCACCTACAACTCAACAAACAACTCTGATGGAACCTACAACTCTCCAAGCAGCTCTGTTAGCACCTCCAACTCTCCAACCTCAAGCACTCCTCCAGTCCATTTGTCGATACAGCGCACTGGGTGGGTATCATCCTATCAATGCCATAGGAGAAGATGCCAGCAAGTTTAAGACAGTCTCTTGCACAGGGACAGAAAAGAAAAAGAGGATTCTCTCTTTCTTCTGGCTGATGTAAGTACTTTGCGAACATGGATATTGAGAACATGTGTGTCCACTGAATATTTATTGTGATTAGGGATAGGGATAGAGATCTGCACATCTTAAAGGACTACTGCAGAAGTCTATTTTTTACTCTCCTCTAATGTAGTAAATTAGTAGACTTTATTAGTTCATCCATCCTGTCTTTCATACTGGACACAGTTCCAACTTGCCATTTACTGTTCAATGCAAGACAAACCACAGTTTAATTGTAGAACTGATGAGAAAGGCATCCACTAACAGCTTTATTATTTGAAATATTATAGCTTTCTGTCTTTGTGTTTTCTGTTATTTAGGTGACAACAACCTCAGCAGACCTAGGTTGATGGCACTTGGTAAGTGTACTATTCTCCCTTTTTCTATACAGTACAGTATATTATGGTTTGTAGAGAACTGTCAACTGGAGGTGGAAGGCTAAGTGGCAATATGCATTGTCCCATTTTATCACATACCTGTACATGAAGCTGTGGCAGGCCAAAGTACACCAGACAGACAGACAGACAGACAGACAGACAGACAGACAGACAGACAGACAGACAGACAGACAGACAGACCACATGATCTCCTGAGGGAGAGTATCAAAATTCTCATCAAGGAATGTGATGCAACTAGGATTGGTCAGTTTATATCAGAGATTAGAGGTACATAGGTCAAGTCAAATCCTGGATGTACAAACTTGACAATTTTTACACATTTTTCTTCTTTCTTATGCTAAACAATAGGCTATAACAATAATTGTTATACCTGCTGTGGTGTGTGTGTTATAGGGGACTCAGTTCTGGAGGCACAGCAATGGATGCTGGCCATGGAGGGAAATGTCCTCATCCAGCCAGAGGACCTTCCTGACTTCTCCTCAGAAACAGCTGTCCTAATGGCCTGCTACTATGTCTTCAACATAGAGTACGAGGAAGAGGCAGCCAGTACTTTGGAGGTCATTCAGAGGTTAGCACATCATTAGCCTCTATGACTTGTTGGCTTACACAATTTGGAATGTTTCAGCACAGACAATCTGCAGAAAAAGCACGTCATGTAATTCACGTGACGTGAATTACGTCACGTCATTGATATTGTTATTCATGTTGGACATTGTCCCTATGTAGTGACTAATAGACACCATGCTTATCATAATTGTCTCCGCCGGAGGCGGAGAGTATGTTTTCTCTTCGTCCCGCTGTGTGTTCACCTCCCTCCTAGCCAAGCTAACATTGGTCAAGCTCCACGTGACACGTGTCAATATGTTGACACCAATGCCTTTGATTGGCTAGAGGGACGCATGACGAAATAAAATCCTATAAATAGGTGTGTCACTTCAAAAAGCCATTTATGTTTTTTGAATTGAGGTAAGACAGGATCAATCAGTCTTGATCAATCAGCCTTTTGCATTGTGATGGCCGTTTTGCTAAAGACATAGACTATCTCCTGGCAGCTCAGTACAAGCACTCAGTAGAAGCACAACAAGTCAAAGATCAAATTCAGATATCCCTACGGCAAAGCCGTTTGATTAAAATAGCACAGGTTTGCTGGCGGAGACTTGTGCTCCGAGGAGCACATTTTCTAATTGTCACTGGGATCTATTTTGTATTTGTAGTGGCTGATATGGAATATCATATTGGTGGGGGGAAAGCACTTACAGACTATTTCTTCTACTTCCAGGTTCTTCCTGAGGATTAACCCTGAAGGCTCAAAGTGTACATCCAAGACACAGATCAGCCGGAAATCCGGCAAGAAGGTGCAAAGGAAGAGCACAGGTCTGAATCGCAGTGTGGCCACTTTGATTAGGGAGATTGTGGAATTTGATTAGCAAAACTATTAAGAGTGTGTCAGAAAATGTGATAGTTTTTCATCTTTGTAATGTCATGAGAATAGAGAGTTGGACATGATAGGATTTATTGACTGCCTAGTAGTTTTAGGTCATCATGGCATGTTCAGGCATGACCAGTGTTTGTTTATGTTTAGCAATTTTCAAGTGTATGAAGTGGGGTTTTATAATGTACAAGTACCTCAATTACTTCAATTAATTCACTACTAAGCATTGTTGTTAGTTGATGTTTAATGTTCATTTATTGTTGTTTATTGTAGTTTTTAGGCCCATTGGCCAACAGAGGCCTTTTTTATAGATTTTAAACGTTGTTTTAAAAGTCTGCACTTTAAAGGGAACATGTTCTGTATTGGTTTTGCTTTACTCAACAAAAAAAAGTCATTTTTCTGTTATGTGTGAGAACTATGTTACAGGAATTTTCTAGTAGCAATTGTACAGTGACATTATTTTTCACTGTAAGGTATATATTGTAAGATTACAATAATATCATTGTTTATAGTTGTGTACTGTAATTTGGCTTTATATTAATGGAAACTACTGTAAGTATTAACAGTTATATGATGTGATTTGTATTACAGTAAATAAAAATGAACTGTAAAAAGAAAGTAACGTACCGTTTTTGGGTCTACAGTAATTTGAATTGTCACAGTTGTGTACTGTGATTTGTTCTACAGTAATTTGAATTGTCACAGTTGTGTACTGTGATTTGGTCTACAGTAATTTGAATTGTCACAGTTGTGTACTGTGATTTGGTCTACAGTAATTTGAATTGCCACAGTTGTGTACTGTGATTTGGTTTACAGTAATTTGAATTGTCACAGTTGTGTACTGTGATTTGGTCTACAGTAATTTGAATTGTCACAGTTGTGTACTGTGATTTGGTCTACAGTAATTTGAATTGCCACAGTTGTGTACTGTGATTTGGTTTACAGTAATTTTAATGGTCACAGTTGTGTACTGTGAGTAGTGTCCTATATGCGGCGATTCATTACACCCTAATGGCCACTGGGGGAATAGGTGGCGCTGTTGCGCACATTTCTATTTATATTAATCTATATATATATATCTATTAATATATACATAAAAATAGCCTTTCTATTAATAACATCATTATAAATAGATTTAATCCGAATAGGTATATTTAGAATTTTTTTTTTTAATCCAATTAATTAATTCGTTCATTAATTAATGCATTCTTAAATCCTCTCTTTTTCAATCTAATTCTCTTTTTTCTCTTTTTTCTCAATCGCTCTCTCGGTCATTTTGTTGCAGTCACTGTTAATCATGGGTCTGGGGGGGGTGGGGAGCCAATGGCCCATGTATTCTCTATGTGTGACAAGTTCCCACGCTAGCATATCCTAAACAGCTGTCAATTCATTTCACTATCTCTCTCTTTCTATCTATCTATCTATCTATCTATCTATCTATCTATCTATCTACCGGGGCCTATGGCCCCTTATACTGTAGATCTGTAATTCTATGTGTGCGACACCTTCGTATGGGTGATCCATGATTGCGTGATGATCATAGAGTGAACCCCTCCGTTCTTATGACAGCTACTGAATGTAGGGGATCGTAATTAATCTCTGGGCTGGATAATGGACATCAGGGGTACTGCAGAATTTAAATCATTAGGGGATAAATACAAAATATAATGATATGGGGACTAAATGGTCATCAGTGGTACTGCAGGCATGCATATGTCTATCAGAATTTAAATCATCGGGGTGTAAATACAAAATACCATGATATAGGGGCTAAATGGTCATCAGTGGTACTGCAGGCATACATAGGTCTATCAGAATTTACCATACTACCATACATACTTCACTTGTCATATCATAGGTTTATTTTTTTACTATTCTACTATTCTAAACTATTTAAGAACATTAAGAACATTAATAACATTAAAACAACTGCCGTAGCGATGAGAGTGATTAAAGTTGGAGTCTGACTGATCCCCACCACAGGGGGATTCTAAGCACAGGACTCAAGGTGAGATAATTGGAAGAGAGGATACGGTTAGACACTATGCGCAAACATTATACCCCATGGTTTTAAAAATAATATACCAAAATTTACCACATTATCACTCTTCTAATGTTTTGTTACGTTAGATAAAACCTTAATGGGACACCATGCATTATCCTAAACAATATATTTGTTTTCAAAACTAACTTATTAAGCCCCAAACATGCCCAAAGTTCACAATTGCATGCTGGGTGATTATATCCAACCAATGGTTGGAAGTACCTAGGGACATGGCTTGTGGTTCCTCTGACAGAGACATTTTCACACCTGATGTGTTTTTGGAGCATTGTTCTCTCAGAGGCCCACGGCTGCAAACAGGGAGACAGTGTATTTGATTTAATCATTAACTCTATGTAACACATTTCATGAACACATTTCATGAAACCTATGTTATAATGGTTATAATTATACAAAAATGTAAAAATTATATGAAAATAGCAAATCTACAAGCTCAATGAGACAAGGGTTTTTGTAATAAAAACTATGAAAGGGGGATACCATTATCCCCCTCCCTCCCTCCATCGGGTTTTTCACACCTGTCATCTCTCAGCAGTTTTTCACAGCATTCAATTCAAAGGGCTTATTGGCATGAGAAAACATACGTTTACATTGCCAAAGTAGAAAAGCTGTATGCCTGGGTGTACATGTGTACAAGGATTCATATGTGTATGCTTGTGAGTTGTGACTCTGTGTGTCTCTCCAGTTCAATACTGGACAGATACTTTATATCCAGTATCTGAGGTAGTTAGACTAAACAAATAGATCTGGGTTATAGCCCTGAGGATGCAGCTGGCTTGTGCCTACGTGTGATTTGTTACTTTCCCCGGGGTCTGTGAGCCAGGGAATCAATATTTGATGAGGGGGATAGGGTTAGGTTTAGGGTTAGGGTTAAGGTTGATCAAAAAATAACAATTGTTTAATGAAGTAATGTAGATAATAATAATAATTTAACTATTGAGAGTGTAAAATGATTACAACATGGTGTGTGTGTGTGTGTGTGTGTGTGTCTGTGTGTGATGACCAACTCTATGTTCTATACATTTTAGGGGATAGTGAACCACATAGACAGTAGGTTGTCTGTTTTTTCAGTACAATAATACATCTAGCAGCTGCCTTCCGCATCTATATGTTATATTCTAGTTCTCGAGGGGGGTGTTACACGCTCCTGGTACCCTAAAAATAACTCAGTCTCTTAGTGGTAACCAAATGGACCCTGGGGGGTTCTGAAAATAATTACTTAGAATAATTAAATAATTGTTTAATATCTGACATGACTGGTCATGTCTTTTAGATCACAATATATAGTTTAAATGGTTTAGTTCAATATATTCTATTATGACTGGCATAGAATCTGACAGAAAAATCAACCGATCTGGTTTAAAATATATTCTGTACCACCATCAGAACAGTACAGAAGCTAAAGTTTTTTTAAAAATGGTGCAGTTTTTTTTTCATTACAATTGATCAGTAAATAACTCTATCCATTAACCATTGATACACTTTTTAACGTGTCTTAAAGTTACTCTTACTTTGCTACTCTTAAAATTCCGTAATGTAATATTACTCAGACTTACATTTATGTGTTACAGACACAGTTTTCGAAAATGATACGAAAATAGCTGATCTACAATCTCACAATGCATCACGGTTCACAGCCAATGTTTTAACTGTAGCTTCTGGATGTAAATTCGTGCTATTTTATTTATTATCATGCAATGGTACACCATAAAATCGTAACACTTAGGACATACACAAGGTTCTACAAGATGGCCCATAGTAACAGACATCATAAATCTTAGTTGCCTGTTTTTTTTTTATTTATTTTTTAGAAAAAGAATGTACTTAAGACTTCTGGTGACTAGTAGTTTTCATCCCCTGCCTATGTTGAATGCACTTATTGTAAGGGTATTGTAATGTAATGTATAATGTAATAAAGGGTATTGTTGTGGCGTTGGGGGGGCTTAATACATTAGATTAGATTAGATTCCTAATTGTATGGCCAAAGGTATCTAATGATCCAATCTACTTAGGTAAGGCAGTAATGAACCAAGTTATCTTGCTATACTTACTATACTATAACACATCATACCAAACATCATTATATGAAAACCTGAAAAAAAAAACTGACGTTTTTTTTTTTTTCTGCATACAAATACTACTTGTGTAAATCTCTGACAGAAACAACAACACAGTATGCTAGTAAAATGTGGTAGTTTAGTCTAGGCTTGTTTAAATGATGCATTTATATAGCATTTCTATCCGAAGCGTTTTACATTGATTGTGTCATTAACCCATTCACACACCGATGGCAGAGGAAACCATGTACAAATATATTGTTTAGGGGTTCAGCGTCTTGCTCAAGGACACTTCACACTAACTCTAGGGGAGCGCCCCACCCCCGGAATCGAACGGGGAACCTTACGGTTTTCCAGTTCACTCTACCCGGCCACTCTACCCCTGAGCCACTGCAGCCTCTTAAAGAATGACCCTGACGGGGGTCCATTACATGTCCAAAGTTCATTACAAAGGAAAAATAGTATTTAATAGTTGATAAATAGACAGAAATTATCTGTTAGTCTAAAACTCTGTCTATAATTAACTTCTAATAGTGGTAGAGTTAAACACAAATCAACATTTGTTGCAAAGCTATGTAGATATTGTTAGTTATTAGTGACAATATAGCATAGAGGGGTTTGTATTTTACAGTAGATACTATTATATATATTATAAGTTATATTCCCAATTAGCAGGGCAAAGTCACTACCTTATGGTATTCATATTGTTATACGTTTAGTGTGATCATAGGATTTGTAGATATTTGATCAAAAACATCTATTTCTAATGGTCACCGAAGGCCAGTAAAGTGGCTTCTCTTAACATCTCTTTCCTCTTTTTCCTCTCTTCTCTAACATCCTTTCTCGTTCACTCTCCCTTCTCTCACCCATCCCCAGCAATCTTTCCTCTTTTTCCTCTCTTAGTCTATTCCCACTCATACAATATTTCAATTATGTATTTTCTCTCTCTTTCTCCCTCAAAAACCATAAACAGTAAACCCATCAGTAATGACTGATGAGTCATGAATCATAAAGTTGATTATGATTCTATATCCATTTACCAGTACTAACGGAAATATCTATACCTGTATGAGGAATGAGGTCTTGGGGTTGATAGCGGTCTTGTATCATTGATAATGATTAATTAGTGTATATGTACCGTGTTGAATTGTTGTTCACTATATGTTACAGGGGGTGTTACCCCCCCACTTTTCCTGTGAAATAAAAAAAAAAGAAACACCTTCAAACTAATACACTTCAGATCATCCCCATGGATACAGTATTATATACCTATGAACCAATATTTAAGATACAAGTAAGATGTTTCTGCTCTAACAGACTTCTAAGTGTTAGGACTGTTTTTTAGTTCAATATTGATATTGAACTAAGAAGAAGATGAAAATTGTTAATAAAAAGTCTATAGAAAAACTATTTGTCTACATTGTTTTATATCCGTGTATATATTGTAAGTAGTATCTACTAAGAAGATAATAAGATTATAGAATATATAGAATATATATACAGAATATAAAGAGTTTAATTCAGGGGGTGTGGGGAGTTATGGACCATTTGAAAGAAAGGTCCTCCCCCCCCTTATCAGGCATCTTTTTTCTTTTAAATAGGGAAGACACATACAGTCGACTACTGAAAGTCCCCAAAGGACTGAAACAGTACAAGGCTTAATTAATTTAAAAATACATTAATTGAATACGGGAAAAATGGCATCTACCGGTTTGATCCACCGTGGGGTTGATAAGAACATTTGGCAGCTGAACCACTCCCGAAAAATGATATGTTATTACATGCCCTTCTACCATCGATCGCCATGGATTACTTTGCAGACACTCGAAGCTGGAGAGAGTGTGTTTGATGATGACCAACTCTATCGGGATTTGCGTGTGTATGCTACAGAATTTGAAGAGCTGAAGAAGCCGATCCTAGAGTTCTGTGATTACATGCAAGCGGGGAGCCAGAACCGTGAATTCAAGGCTAGCTGTATTGTGGAAGTGGATCCCGAGGCACCATCCCATTCAAGGGGCGACCCTGCCTTCGTCGTCGACTGTTCCAGGTCTCTTCAGTGGCTTCTGGTAAGATTTAGGAAGGATGGTGATTCAGTCCGGCTCCCCAAAACCGCCATGGAGCTAGAGCGGTCTTATCCAGTCCATCTGGCCTTCCATCTGGAGGACATATGGATTATCCGGCAGTTATTGAAAGACCTAGAGGTTTACTTCGAAAGTCAAAAAGAGAGAGTCCAGAAAATGATTTTGTTGGAGAAGCAGTTCACCGAAGGTCATCTGGTCATTTTCCAATCAATTCAATTCAATTCAATTCAATCACCATTGGAAAATGACATCACCGTGTCTCATCCTCCAAAGAGACCCCGGACGTGTCCGCCTGAGTAGACCAAGCGCTGCAGATAGCTCTACACCTGCTGGAGCAACGCTATTCTCGATGATCTGAATCTATTGATTGTATTCTCGATGGACAATACTGTTAGTGTACTAGTCATTCAGTATGTATGTAAATATATTCATGGAACATTTGTAACATTCAGTATGTGTGTAAATATATTCATGGAACATGTGTAACATCTTTTTTAAAAAGACACAAATAAAATAAAAAATATCAAAACAATCCAAATAACTGTAAAAGCCCCAGCTAACTAACCTACGTCACAGTGGGGGTGGACCTAGAAGAGTATATAACGTGGTCTTTATAAGAGCAGACTAACCCATCAGACAAAGAAGCTTACAAGCTTACATGATATAAGAGACTCAGACAACTTTTACCTTTTCAAATGGATAACATACGAGAACTACCAGAACAGGATTCTGTTAAACAAACAACCAATCCATTTTCCGTCCATACAGCCAATCCTTTTGCTATACCTACTCCACCCTTCAAACCCGAGGATGATGGCGAGCCCACAATTTTTGACAGAATAATTTTTAAAAATGGCCGATACGTAGCCACTGGGGGAGATCCCTATTTTGATAGACTTATGGCAGGGCGGGTTAAATGGATGAATGATACACACGGAGGCAAATATATTCCAGCCGATGACCATTCATATTACGCCCGTGAAGCGGCATTGTGCGGGCTACCTTTACAATGCAATGACCCCGGTATCAAATCAAACAATCTGAAATCTGATTCTGGCTTTAAATCGTCACATTTTGCATGGTTAGGTGACCCTTCTAACATGGAACACACTGGGGTTGATGATAATCACAGGTGTGCAACTTGCAAACTGGGGCTTTCAAAGTTTCTGCCTGGTGATACGCTTTTAAATCAACATGCTTACTTCACCAGAGGAGAATGTCCATATCTCAAAGCTAACTATACATCAGATCGGCTTGAAATTGAAATTGGACAGGAAAGGTTTCGTAGAGGGTTTATTGCACATCCAAACGCAATCACAGCCCCGGATGCATGGAAAGTATCTGAAGTTAAATTAACAAACAGGATATATGTTACACTGGCTAACCATGAATGGTGTTACTTATGTGGTCGTTCACCAGGGGGTCATGTACAGGGGTGTTACCAAAAAATGACAGAGCTGATACAAAGACTTAACAATGGTCTTCTTGAATTTAAGTTATAGCCAATTATGGAGTCAACTCCCTCCTACGTCAGTATGGGTGTGGTCCTACAAATCTTTATAAGAGCTGACTATCCCAGCAGACTAAGAAAAAGAAGATGGAGTCTACCCATGTGATTTACCAGGACGAGGATGAAATGATATGGCAACTCTCTAATGATCGAAAATTACGATGCCATTTTTCACCACCCATCCGTTTTCCATTTGTTGACCTGTATATATTGGAAGAAGGTGAAACATTGTTTGAAGATGGATCGCATCATGTGCGTGTTTATGCATCTGATTTTGAAAGATTCAAGACTGTCATTATGGACTTCATCGATTATCTGCTGACTACATCAAACATCAAACCAACAGGCATTGACTTTCTCAATCTTATTGACTGTTCAAGGACATATTCATGGCCAATGATAGTATCAATATCATGTGAAACATCCCAATCCGTTTATCCTTTCATGCAGAAGATTTGCTGCTGGTGCAAGATATGATGAATCTAATCAATATTTTCTTCGTCAAAGTAAAAGACAATCGAAAGATGATTCTACTGGAGGATCGTCTTAACGGTGTTAATCGTATAGCGTCATGTGTCTCTACGAAGAAACCAAGACGTATAAATCTGAGTTCTCAATCTGAGTTCTCAAATCTGAGTTCTCAATGGGGGAATCTGGCTGGAGCAACAGATTTCTAAATGCACAATCCGGGGATTGTATAATCTTGAGCAATAAAGTGAATCTATTGATTGTATTCTCGATGGACAATACTGCAAAACCAATCATTAGAGGATTAGTGATTGTATTCTCAATGATCTGAATCTATTGATTGTATTCTCGATGGACAATACTGCTAGTGTACTAGTCATTCAGTATGTATGTAAATATATTCATGGAACATGTGTAACATCTTTTTAAAAGCCACAAATAAAAAATATCAAAACACTTTGAATCTTTGAATCTTGTGTGTTCTATTATCTTGAATCTACTAGGATAGGTGTTTGGGGTGTGTTCTATTATGGGTGTGTTCTATTATCTATATGGTACTGTATATATAGGTGTAGGCTTGGGTATGCTCCTAGTATCTGCTCTTACTCTCTCATTTTGTATGACAATATGGCATCTAAGAATGTTGAAGGTACGTCTGATACTGATCTTCATGCTAATGTTAATGATGTAATGTATAATAGTGATATATGTTTTGCACCTAAAAAGAAGAATGGAGGAGTTCTCAGACGTACTACGAGCAATGACCCTGGAGTACACTTAGTGTACGATGATGCAGATAGGTGTGTATATGGTTTCACAAATTCTAGCAATTTGAAAATGTATGTGAGATTCACAACCCCTAGGGTAGAATTCAATTTGTTATACAATGGTGTGATTGTAAAATCCTTTGAGGATGGCTATGGACACAAATGCATCTAACTAACTATATCTACAGCTACTCGGTGTCTCCCCTGTGTCTCTATGACTACTCGGTGTCTCCCCTGTCTGAGGTGCAGCTGTGCAGGGGATATCTACATATAGAAGGCTACAATATCAACAGAAGGCTTGATTTCTTCTGAATCTTATGGCAAAAGATAAAACGGTAAAAGATAAAAACGGTAAACTGCAAATCTTTTGAAATTCCACTCATTTGAATACTCACCCCCACTTTTTCTGCTCCACCCTCATAGCCACACCTATTTCTCCAAGGATATAAGAGACGCTTCTCTTCTATCGTTATTCAAAAAAAAAAAAAAACATGGAGGGTTCTATCGAACAAAGAGAAGAGGTCGACTCTACAACTCCGTTACTACTACAAGTATTCACCGTGCCTGGTGAATACTTGCCCCTGACATTACCCCCATCTCCACCAACGCCTGTGTTCTACTCAACCCCCTGCTCATCGCCAGAGTTTCTGCTACCCTCACAACCATACGATCCCACGGATGACCCCTGGGGCGATGAATATGCCATGGCGTGCCACGGTCCATCGCCGCCATCATCACCGATGTTATACTTCACCCCTTGCTCATCGCCAGAGTTTCTACCACCCTCTCCAGTGGAATCACCCCTGACCCTGGATCAACCGGACGGACTGTGTGGAACGGTCTTTCTGGATATTATAAAAACATGCGTCGTCAGGCTGTTGGATGTCACGATAATTGATCAGATGAAGGATGACTGTTACGGTTGTCAAGTTGATCACCCTAGTCAACTTGAACACCAATGTCTTGGTACACTACCCAGATATTATGTCTACAACCATTTTAAAGACATAGTGAAAAGACTGTGGAATGTCAAATTTATCCCAGGAATCATGAGCGTGTTGGAATCTCAAGGAATTGTTGCTACAGCATCCAGAGTGCAAGGGGTCTGTGAAGCCTTTATTCATGAATTGAAAGACGCTGATGATATTTCAGAAAATATCCAAGAAGCCTATAATAGGCCTACTTATTATGACAAGGATAAAAATGACTCGATGACTGACCTCATCACATTTTGGAGTGTGTGAACATACTGTATGAACATCATCATAATAAAAAGTTGCAATAAAAAGTTGTTTTATTCTTTTATTATGTTGGTTATTTGAACATTGACACAGAATCATACAGACATTTTGGAAAAAACAGGTAGTGCATTCAACATTGACTCAGAATCATACAGACATTTTGGAAAAACAGGTAGTGCATTCATCTTGTGACAAATACTCATTACATCTTTTTAAAGTAACTTGTGGCAAATTCAGAAAATAATGATCCCTCAGAGGACTAGAGAAGAGGGTTTGGGCTGCCTCATGGACCAAAACAGTCAATGGACTGTGTTTTAGGGGTGATGAGAGCTTGACCGTACTAACAAGATCCAAGGTAGCCTCTACTATACGCTCACACAGCGAAACACCTCTCACCATATATGAAAACTGATAAGAATAGTATGCGACCGGTTTTAGTCTACCGTCATATTGTTGCAATAATGTGCCATTATAAAACTCCTTGTTCACATCAACTAGCAAAGTAAACTCTTTAGTCATATCTGGAATGCTTAGTCCGGGGGCCATACGTACAGCAGTTTTTAATTTTTCGAACGAATTACTAGCCTCATGGGTCCAAGTCACTAGTTCATTTGTAACTGATCCTGTCCTAACAATGTCAGACAATGATTGAGTTAATTCTGCATACTCACGTATCCATTCTCTACAGAATCCGGTATCCCATAAAAAACTAAGAAGTAATGTCTTAGTTAGAGGTTTTGGAGATGACAAAATGGCCTGTATCCTATCAATACCAATTTCCATGTTATTTTGCGAGATCACCCGTCCTAAAAAACACACTTTTTGTTTTACTAATTGGAGTTTTGGACACATGGTGACTTTATGCCCCTGTAATGCCAAATACTTCAATAGAGCATTTGTATCTGAAACACAGGCCTCTTTAGATATGGCACACACCAATAAACGGTCTATATATTGTACCAAGGTTGAAGATTGTAAAAATACAAACCCAGACAGATTCTTCTGCAATGCATCTGACAAGATTGGTAGAGTTTCGATATAATCTGGGGGACCTCTAGTCCATTGGTACATCTCCCCTTTATAAGTAAAAGTGAAACAATATTCCGATGACGGATCAATAGTGATAGAGAAAAAAGCATTTGCTAATACAATAACACTAAACCATAATGATTCACTAGGAATAGCACTCCAGATTGTTCCAGGGTTAGGTTCTAAAGGTATACGTGCAAGCGTGTTCTCATATATCGGTCGTGTATCGTGAACATGCCATGATCCAGTGGTAGTGGGTAATAATGGCATATTACATTTAGAAGGTAGGACAGGTAAAATTATTTCATCCTTCAAGAGTTGGTCAATAATGGTAGTCATTTCCTCCTCAGTCTCGCCCTGTAGTAGATATTGTCTCTTATCGGGTCTGACAGATCTGTATTCCCAGTCCCACATAGGACCAACAGATATCGGGGTGGCACCTTCCATAAGACCCACATCGTATTTATGAGTTGTCCATAATTTCATAGGAACATCTTTTAAGGCAGGATGCATTTCACCAGGTAGATTCATGGTATCGATTGCACGGTTCTGACCCCATAGATTCATGGGATGATTAGTGTCCCCTGTAGTGTAGATGCCAGCAGAACATAAGAGAGAGATAACAGTTTTATAACTCCAACTCTTTTATTTATTTATTTTTGCAAATTTAAAAAGATAATATTTGAAATGAGAAAATAAAATACTTACATGGTGCATTGGTCATAGCGACTGCTAAGTCTACTTTTGGACAACCAAGTCAGGTTCTCTAAGTCAGGCAATACTATCAATGATAGCAATGCTATATTTCCTGTACACTCTGGACAACCAAGTCAGGTTCTCTAAGTCACTTCAGTCTATACTATCAATGCTATATTTTTCCTCTCAGGTTCTATAAGTCACTTCCGTCTATAAGACTTTGAGACCACATTATATACATGTTCTAGGACCACACCCACAGTGACGTGGGGGTAATTTTTATCAATGTATAGCCATGTTAGAGGGTTTTGTTAGTTAACTTTTAGGATATATATTGGATTATAAAGTGATTTAGATTCTTAAGTAATACAGTGAATTGAAGTGATTATAAAGTGAATTTATTATTATTGTCACAGAATCTTTTCTATCATGATTTGATTGATCATTTTGAATTGACAATTATGGGACATTTTATTTCACAATACTCAACAATCACAAAACAGTTACACACAATAAAACATCTTGTATCCAATGTCTTGTATCCAGAGTCTTTTACTCAGGGACAAATTTCATGTCATCGACACATATGCATAGTGAGAGTCAGTGCAGTTAGTTAGTTAGATCAATCTTCATCTATTGAGACATCGGTGGGATTGAAGCAGATATAGTCCCAATGATCCACCAGCCAGTCCGTGTTGAAATATTCATAGTCCGTGTTGAAATATAAATCATCATCGCCCCCATATTTACAAGATTCACAATATTCAAGATAATTTTGATATTTGGAAAGTTCATCAAAGAATCTCTCCGTCGCCTCCTCTTCTTCGTCCTCCTCGTCTTCAGAAGCCGTAGTAGACCACATCAATAGAGGCTCTATGTAATTCAACTGCTCTTCGTCCGTGAGGATTAGACCGTTAAGCTTATCCATGTCATACAAATCCACGGCATTACTGTATAACCGGTCATCGCTCATATCTGTAGGATACATAGTTTGTCCTGGAGCCAAAACATCCATGATAAATTGAAGTTGAGTGGATGTACACCTTCAGTTGTTTCTGTTTCGTTGTTCTGATGATAGATAGAACTAACCATAGAACCGGTTTAAATAGGCTATGCTTTACATGCGACACCTAGACCATTTGTTGAATGGCCAAATGGTGCCCTAGTAAGATCTATGACATCCCCCACATCCCCTGAATTAAACTCTTTAGATTCTGTATATATATATTCTATATATTCTATAATCTTATTATCTTCTTAGTAGATACTACTTACAATATATACACGGATATAAAACAATGTAGACAAGTTTTCTGTTTTAGAATAAGGTTTATCTTTTTATTAACAATTTTTGTATTCTTCTTAGTTCAATATCAATATTGAACTAAAAAACAGTCCTAACACTTAGAAGTCTGTTAGAGCAGAAACATCTTACTTGTATCTTAAATATTGGTTCATAGGTATATAATACTGTATCCATGGGGATGATCTGAAGTGTATTAGTTTGAAGGTGTTTCTTTTTTTTTATTTCACAGGAAAAGTGGGGGGTAACACCCCCTGTAACATATAGTGAACAACAATTCAACACGGTACATATACACTAATTAATCATTACCAATGATACAAGACCGCTATCAACCCCAAGACCTCATTCCTCATACAGGTATAGATATTTCCGTTAGTACTGGTAAATGGATATAGAATCATAATCAACTTTATGATTCATGACTCATCAGTCATTACTGATGGGTTTACTGTTTATGGTTTTTGAGGGAGAAAAAGAGAGAAAATACATAATTGAAATATTGTATGAGTGGGAATAGACTAAGAGAGGAAAAAGAGGAAAGATTGCTGGGGATGGGTGAGAGAAGGGAGAGTGAACGAGAAAGGATGTTAGAGAAGAGAGGAAAAAGAGGAAAGAGATGTTAAGAGAAGCCACTTTACTGGCCTTCGGTGACCATTAGAAATAGATGTTTTTGATCAAATATCTACAAATCCTATGATCACACTAAACGTATAACAATATGAATACCATAAGGTAGTGACTTTGCCCTGCTAATTGGGAATATAACTTATAATATATATAATAGTATCTACTGTAAAATACAAACCCCTCTATGCTATATTGTCACTAATAACTAACAATATCTACATAGCTTTGCAACAAATGTTGATTTGTGTTTAACTCTACCACTATTAGAAGTTAATTATAGACAGAGTTTTAGACTAACAGATAATTTCTGTCTATTTATCAACTATTAAATACTATTTTTCCTTTGTAATGAACTTTGGACATGTAATGGACCCCCGTCAGGGTCATTCTTTAAGAGGCTGCAGTGGCTCAGGGGTAGAGTGGCCGGGTAGAGTGAACTGGAAAACCGTAAGGTTCCCCGTTCGATTCCGGGGGTGGGGCGCTCCCCTAGAGTTAGTGTGAAGTGTCCTTGAGCAAGACGCTGAACCCCTAAACAATATATTTGTACATGGTTTCCTCTGCCATCGGTGTGTGAATGGGTTAATGACACAATCAATGTAAAACGCTTCGGATAGAAATGCTATATAAATGCACCATTTAAACAAGCCTAGACTAAACTACCACATTTTACTAGCATACTGTGTTGTTGTTTCTGTCAGAGATTTACACAAGTAGTATTTGTATGCAGAAAAAAAAAAAAACGTCAGTTTTTTTTTTCAGGTTTTCATATAATGATGTTTGGTATGATGTGTTATAGTATAGTAAGTATAGCAAGATAACTTGGTTCATTACTGCCTTACCTAAGTAGATTGGATCATTAGATACCTTTGGTCATACAATTAGGAATCTAATCTAATCTAATGTATTAAGCCCCCCCAACGCCACAACAATACCCTTTATTACATTATACATTACATTACAATACCCTTACAATAAGTGCATTCAACATAGGCAGGGGATGAAAACTACTAGTCACCAGAAGTCTTAAGTACATTCTTTTTCTAAAAAATAAATAAAAAAAAACAGGCAACTAAGATTTATGATGTCTGTTACTATGGGCCATCTTGTAGAACCTTGTGTATGTCCTAAGTGTTACGATTTTATGGTGTACCATTGCATGATAATAAATAAAATAGCACGAATTTACATCCAGAAGCTACAGTTAAAACATTGGCTGTGAACCGTGATGCATTGTGAGATTGTAGATCAGCTATTTTCGTATCATTTTCGAAAACTGTGTCTGTAACACATAAATGTAAGTCTGAGTAATATTACATTACGGAATTTTAAGAGTAGCAAAGTAAGAGTAACTTTAAGACACGTTAAAAAGTGTATCAATGGTTAATGGATAGAGTTATTTACTGATCAATTGTAATGAAAAAAAAAAAAAAAAAAAAAAAACTGCACCATTTTTAAAAAAACTTTAGCTTCTGTACTGTTCTGATGGTGGTACAGAATATATTTTAAACCAGATCGGTTGATTTTTCTGTCAGATTCTATGCCAGTCATAATAGAATATATTGAACTAAACCATTTAAACTATATATTGTGATCTAAAAGACATGACCAGTCATGTCAGATATTAAACAATTATTTAATTATTCTAAGTAATTATTTTCAGAACACCCCAGGGTCCATTTGGTTACCACTAAGAGACTGAGTTATTTTTAGGGTACCAGGAGCGTGTAACACCCCCCTCGAGAACTAGAATATAACATATAGATGCGGAAGGCAGCTGCTAGATGTATTATTGTACTGAAAAAACAGACAACCTACTGTCTATGTGGTTCACTATGCCCTAAAATGTATAGAACATAGAGTTGGTCATCACACACACACACACACACACACACACACACACACACACACACACACACACACACACATACACACACCATGTTGTAATCATCTTACACTCTCAATAGTTAAATTATTATTATTATCTACATTACTTCATTAAAGAATTGTTATTTTTTGATCAACCTTAACCCTAACCCTAAACCTAACCCTATCCCCCTCATCAAATATTGATTCCCTGGCTCACAGACCCCGGGGAAAGTAACAAATCACACGTAGGCACGAGCCAGCTGCATCCTCAGGGCCATAACCCAGATCTATTTGTTTAGTCTAACTACCACAGATACTGGATATAAAGTATCTGTCCAGTATTGAGCTGAAGAGACACACAGAGTCACAACTCACAAGCATACACACGTGAATCCTTGTACACATGTACACCCAGGCATACAGCTTTTCTACTTTGGCAATGTAAACGTATGTTTTCTCATGCCAATAAGCCCTTTGAATTGAATGCTGTGAAAACTGCTGAGAGATGACAGGTGTGAAAAACCCGATGGAGGGAGGGGGGTAATGGAATCCCCCTTTCATAGTTTTTATTACAAACCCTTGTCTCATTGAGCTTGTAGATTTGCTATTTTCATATAATTTTTACATTTTTGTATAATTATAACCATTATAACATAGGTTTCATGAAATGTGTTCATGAAATATGTTAGAGTTAATGATTAAATAAAATACACTGTCTCCCTGTTTGCAGCCGTGGGCCTCTGAGAGAACAATGCTCCAAAAACACCTCAGGTGTGAAAATGCCTCTGTCAGAGGAACCACAAGCCATGTCCCTAGGTACTTCCAACCATTGGTTGGATATAATCACCCAGCATGCAATTGTGAACTTTGGGCATGTTTGGGGCTTAATAAGTTAGTTTTGAAAACAAATATATTGTTTAGGATAATGCATGGTGTCCCATTAAGGTTTTATCTAACGTAACAAAACATTAGAAGAGTGATAATGTGGTAAATTTTGGTATATTATTTTTAAAACCATGGGGTATAATGTTTGCGCATAGTGTCTAACCGTATCCTCTCTTCCAATTATCTCACCTTGAGTCCTGTGCTTAGAATCCCCCTGTGGTGGGGATCAGTCAGACTCCAACTTTAATCACTCTCATCGCTACGGCAGTTGTTTTAATGTTATTAATGTTCTTAATGTTCTTAAATAGTTTAGAATAGTAGAATAGTAAAAAATAAACCTATGATATGACAAGTGAAGTATGTATGGTAGTATGGTAAATTCTGATAGACCTATGTATGCCTGCAGTACCACTGATGACCATTTAGCCCCTATATCATGGTATTTTGTATTTACACCCCGATGATTTAAATTCTGATAGACATATGCATGCCTGCAGTACCACTGATGACCATTTAGTCCCCATATCATTATATTTTGTATTTATCCCCTAATGATTTAAATTCTGCAGTACCCCTGATGTCCATTATCCAGCCCCAGAGATTAATTACGATCCCCTACATCCAGTAGCTGTCATAAGAACGGAGGGGTTCACTCTATGATCATCACGCAATCATGGATCACCCATACGAAGGTGTCGCACACATAGAATTACAGATCTACAGTATAAGGGGCCATAGGCCCCGGTAGATAGATAGATAGATAGATAGATAGATAGATAGATAGATAGATAGAAAGAGAGAGATAGTGAAATGAATTGACAGCTGTTTAGGATATGCTAGCGTGGGAACTTGTCACACATAGAGAATACATGGGCCATTGGCTCCCCACCCCCCAGACCCATGATTAACAGTGACTGCAACAAAATGACCGAGAGAGCGATTGAGAAAAAAAGAGAAAAAAGAGAATTAGATTGAAAAAGAGAGGATTTAAGAATGCATTAATTAATGAACGAATTAATTAATTGGATTAAATAATTAAATTCTAAATATACCTATTCGGATTAAATCTATTTATAATGATGTTATTAATAGAAAGGCTATTTTTATGTATATATTAATAGATATATATATATAGATTAATATAAATAGAAATGTGCGCAACAGCGCCAACTATTCCCCCAGCGGCCATTAGGGTGTAATGAAATGCAGCATTAAGGACACTACTACTGTGATTTGGTTTACAGTAATTTGAATGGTCACAGTTGTGTACTGTGATTTGGTTTACAGTAATACAAATAGTACTGTAAATGAAATCACAGTAAACATACTGTGAAATAAATTACAGTACTTTACTGGCATCGTGCTGCCAGTAAGTTACTGTAAATTTCACAGAAAATATTTTACAGTGACTACAGCCTCTCACCAAACAAACACAACCTAGTCGTCCTACAGCTTGTGTGTGCGCAATACTTACACCCTCTCTCATCACTCACCATTCACCTCTCTGTCTCTCTCTCTCTCTGTCTCTCTCTCTCTCTGTCTCTCTCTCTCTGTCTGTCTGTCTGTCTGTCTGTCTGTCTGTCTCTCTCTCTCTCTTCTCTCTCTCTCTCTCTCTCTCTCTCTCTCTCTCTCTCTCTCTCTCTCTCTCTCTCTCTCTCTCTCTCTCTCTGTCTCTGTCTCTGTCTCTGTCTCTGTCTCTGTCTCTGTCTCTGTCTCTGTCTCTGTCTCTCGTTCTCTCGTTCTCTCGTTCTCTCTGTCTCTCTCCTTTGAGCGAGTGAAAAGATTAAAGAGTTTACAGAGAAAAACGTGTTATTAGGATATTATCACCTGTCAGCCTGTTTTCCAGTCTGTCCTCGGCTTCCTGCCTGTCTGCCTCTTTACCTGTCTGTCTGTTTTCCAGTCTGTCCTCGGCTTCCTGCCTGTCTGTCTCTTTACCTGTCTGTCTGTTTTCCAGTCTGTCCTCGGCTTCCTGCCTGTCTGTCTCTTTACCTGTCTTTCCCTTTCCCTTATGTTTAAAAAAAAATAATTGTGTAACATTGGTGTGAAGGGAGCCAAAGGTAACCACGTTGCTATGGTACCCGGCGCTGTTGTTCCAGCGTGTTCAACAAACCACTTTGTGGCTGAACTGTACATTAACGTTATGTTGACACTACTGTAGATCTACACATAAACATTATGTTGACACTACTGTAGATCTGCACATAACCGTTATGTTGACACTACTGCAGATCTGCACATAAACGTTATGTTGACACTATTGTAGATCTACACATAAACATTATGTTGACACTACTGTAGATCTGCACATAACCGTTATGTTGACACTACTGCAGATCTGCACATAAACATTATGTTGACACTACTGTAGATCTGCACATAAATGTTATGTTGACACTACTGTAGATCTACACATAAACGTTATGTTGACACTACTGTAGATCTACACATAAACGTTATGTTGACACTACTGTAGATCTGCACAAACATTATGTTGACACTACTGTAGATCTACACATAAACGTTATGTTGACACTACTGTAGATCTGCACAAACATTATGTTGACACTACTGTAGATCTGCACCACATTATTGTGCACACTGGCAGTAAAGTAGTTCCATATATATTTTTTGTGAATATCTTTTTATTTTGTGCGCTGTCGATGTTTTTCAAATTTTTCTTGTTGATTTGTTGTTGTTTTCACAGTTTATTTATTTTGCTGTTGGTCAGTCATGGCCAGGGGCGGAGCGTCCGGGGAGGCCACGGAGGCGGCCGCCTCCCGGCCCGCGACCCTCGCGGGCCCGTGCCGTCAGATAATAAATCGGTAAAATCAGGCAGAAATAAGAATTAAACAACATAACCCTAACCTAACCCTACCCTAACCCTAAAACCGAAATAAAGTGACAAAAAGCCCCCCAAAAAGTGACCGGAACCGCCGCAAACCCGCAGGGGATGTGCACCCAGTGCGCAGGGGGGGCCTGATCACTGTGCTGTGCCTCCCGGCCCGGCTTTGATTTGTTCCGCCACTGGTCATGGCTGTCAGTTCCCACCGGATGTTGTGTGGGAGTTCCCACTGCTCCAAACCATACTGAATAACTGCTAGCTTGCATAGCGTCTTCAGACTAGGACTTAAGTCTAATATGTACAGGTCTTTGTTTGGGCCACGTCCTCCAAATTGGATGATCCGATCTCCCACCACGCAACAGCACTTCCAATACATCACTGAACATGGGCCTTTCCCCCTGGGCTCAATCTTCTTCCAGGAGAAGGTCTGTGGATTTAATTTCCACACACTCAGGTTCCCGTTATGTTCACCAAACATGTACAGCTCTCCGTGGTAGGCAAAGGCTGAATGAGCGTAGAATCGTTCTGGAAGAAGCTGTGCAGGAGGCGTGCTCAGCCAGCAGTTTGTCTCTGTGTCAAACACTCTGATGTTGTTGCAGACCCTCTGGCCGAACACCCCTACGCCCCCAACTACAAACATCCTTGTCCCGACGATGGTGGCAGAGTGACAATATGAAGCAGGTGGTAGAGGTCCTCTGGTGTTAATTAAAGACCAGACCATTGTGGCGGTGTCCAACTTGTAGATGTCATTAGTGCGTCGAGTATGTTCAATCCATCCTCCATGGATATACATGACCTTCCCCAAGACGCAGGCTGAGTGGTCGCACGTCGCCTGTGGAACAGTCCCAGATATCCCCGGCTTGAACCATCTGTGTGTGTCCACATCAAATGCGTAAAGCGTATTGTAGTCCTTATTTCTTCCCTTGAGGTAGATGATATCTTCTATCAGTACAGCTGTGTGGCCGCAGCACAGGGAGGGAACGTCATGGAGACGTTCTCCTCTTTCATTTGTCACCAGTGGTAACTTCCTCCAGCATAAAGACACTGTGTTGAAGACGCACACATCAATCTGAGGATCACCGTCCCCTCGAAAGGAGTACAGCTCGTTTCCCACAGCAACAACAACAGCATTATAACGTGCTTCATTGAGATGAACGGTCCAGTGCATCATTTCACAACCCAGCAACCTAAAGTGGATTCATTCAGTCGTCTGTAAAAGAATGGAGTTCTACTGTGTGTGAGACCACTTATATAAGTACAGCAGCACAAACATCATAAACGTTTGTCCAATCCATGAAGCCGATGCCCATCGTTCTCCCATATATGGTAAAGTGATCACCATAGCAACCATAGAACTGCTGATCCGATTGACTTCCCACTCCCACACACAGAGATTTGTGTAATTTATAGAGATTTTGAAATATTTAAATGTTAGTTGGTCCTAATATGGAGTCATACGTCATAGATACATCATAGGAGACTGATGTTACAGACTGGTTGCATGAAGTTCAAGATTCTATGTTTTTCAGTGTGAGTTTGATCTCAGCTCACTTTCTCCTTGCATAATGAACCGGTCTCTCTCTCTCCCTCCCTCTGTGTGTGTGTGTGTGTGTGTGTGTGTGTGTGTGTGTGTGTGTGTGTGTGTGTGTGTGTGTGTGTGTGTGTGTGTGTGTGCGCGCGCGAAGGCGCGCGCGCGTGTGTGTGTCTCTCTCTCTCTCTCTAACGTT